>NW_025119994.1:0-1045 GCF_004010195.1 Chiloscyllium plagiosum
ACAGTGAATAAATCCAGGAAAAGCGTTTTAGGGTTAGTATCACAGTGAAGCACTCCAGGAAAGGTGTTTTGGTGCTAGTATAAAACGAAGCACTCCAGGAAAAGTGTTTTGGAGTTAGTATCACAGTGACGCACTCCAGGAAATGTGTTTTCGGTTAGTATCACAGTGAAGCACTCCAGGTAAAGTGTTCTGCAATTAGTATCACAGTGATGCACTCCAGGAAAGGTGTTTTGGTGCTGGTATCAAAACGAAGCACTCCAGGAAAAGTGTTTTGGAGTTAGTATCACAGTGACGCACTGCAGGAAATGTGTTTTCGGGTTAGTATCACAGTAAAGCACTCGAAGGAAAAGTGTTCTGTAATTAGTATCACAGTGATGCATTCCAGGAAAAGTGTTTTAGGGTTAGTATCACAGTGAAGCACTCCAGGAAAAGTGTTCTGGAGTTCGTATCACAGTGAAGCACTCCAGGAAAAGTGTTCTGAAGTTAGTATCACAGTAAAACACTCCAGGAAAAGTGTTTTAGGGTTTGTATCACAGTGATGCACTCCAAGGAAAAGTGTTTTGGAATTTGTATCGCAGTGATGCACTCCAGGAAAAGTGTTTTGGAGCTAGGATCACAGCGAAGCACTCCAGGAAAAATGTTTTGGAGTTAGTATCACAGTGAAGCACTCCAGGAAGAGTGTTTTAGTGTTAATTTCACAGTAAAGCACTCCAGGAAGAGTGTTTTGGAGTTAGTATCACAATGAAGCACTCCAGGTAAAGTGTTTTGGAGTTAGTATCACAGTGAAGCACTCCAGGAAAAGTGTTCTGAAGTTAGTATCACAGTAAAACACTCCAGGAAAAGTGTTTAGGGTTTGTATCACAGTGAAGCACTCCAAGAAAAAGTGTTCTGGAATTAGTATCACAGTGATGCACTCCAGGAAAACTGTTTTGGAGCTAATATCACAGTGACGCACTCCAGGAAAAATAGTTTAGTGTTAGTATCACAGTAAAGCACTCCTGGAAAAGTATTTTGGAATTAGTATCACAGTGATGCACTCCAGGAA
>NW_025119995.1:0-1045 GCF_004010195.1 Chiloscyllium plagiosum
AGTGAAGGAGGCGTTTGAGATGCTTTCCTTTATTGGTCAAAGTATTGTGTACAGGAGTGGGGAGGTCATGTTGCGGCTGTACAAGACATTGGTTAGGCCACTGTTGGAATATTGCGTGCAATTCTGGTCTCCTTCCTATCGGAAAGATGTTGTGAAACTTGAAAGGGTTCAGAAAAGATTTGCAAGGATTTTGCCAGGGTTGGAGGATTTGAACTATAGGGAGAGGCTGAACAGGGTGGGGCTGTTTTCCCTGGAGCGTCAGAGGCTGAGGGGTGACCTTATAGAGGCTTACAAAATTATGACGGGCATGGATAGGATAAATAGACAAAGTCTTTTCCCTGGGGTCGTGGAGTCCAGAACTATAGGTCATAGGTTTAGGGTGAGACGGGAAAGATATAAAAGAGACCTAATGGGCAACGTTTTCATGCAGACGTGTATGGAGTGAGTTGCCAGAGGAAGTGGTGGAAGCTGGTACAATTGCATATTTAAGAGGCATTTGGATGGGTATATGAATAGGAAAGTTTTGGAGGGATATGGGCCGGGTACTGACAAGTGGGATTAGATTGGATATCTGGTCGGCATTCACAGGTTGGACTGAAAGTTCTGTTTCCATGCTGTACATCTCGATGATTCTATGTGTACCAGTCCCCATTTATCAAGGCCGCTTGTTACATTCTAATGGATCTCCAGAAAACATTTGAATTATTTCACAGACAAAATATAGTTCGGCTTTAACATGACTATGCTGACTCTCTGTGAAGCTTTTCTGTATGGCCTGCAGTCCCTTCCTTAATAACAGACTCTCACAGATTCTCAGCAATCATGGTTAGGCTAGATGGTTCCCGCTTTTAGTCTCGCTCGTTTCTTGAAGACAGGCGCCACATTGGAGGGTCCCCAGTTTCACTGGAACACTCCTTTAATCCAGAGAGTTATGGAATATTTCACACAGTGCCACCTGCCACTCTGTGTCCACTTTTCTTAAAACCAGCTATGAATTGCTGATGACCTGTTTCCCCTTGGTCTCATCTGTTTGAGAAATGTCTTG
>NW_025119996.1:0-1045 GCF_004010195.1 Chiloscyllium plagiosum
GACAGACCAGATGCACATCATACAAGAATTTCAAGGGAAGCAGCAATAGACATGTTGATTGTATCGTGGATTGTCACTATATTTTCCAATACATTCCCGAAAGGCATTTAGCCAATCTGGATAAGGAAAAGGTTATTAAATATTATCCAAAGTTTAAGAAAGGATGAATTTGGAGAACGCTGAACTACAGACCAGTTATCTTGTCATCCGCAGTCAGGTATCTGTTGGACTCGATTACAAAGAACATGCTACTAGATATATAGAAGGTAATAACATAACTGGGGAGTGTGAGAATGTACCGATGAAAGGAAAACTAGAAGTGGCAAACATTTTTTAGAATGGTTTGAAGATGATTCTTGTGGACATAGGCAATGAAGAACCAATGGATAACGTGTAGCTGGAGATTCATGAGCTTTTCTATTCAAAGGACTCACACAGTAAGCTCATAAGAAAAGTTAAAGCGAGAGGTATTGGGAAGAATATATGTAAATGGGAAAGTAAAAATTAGGTTTACATTCATGTGAAGATCATTGGAATATAGAGAATATCGTGCACCAGTTGCATCGAGTGTTCATGAGACTAAACTTACTCTAAAGCCAGCTATCTCTCCTCCTCCACTGTCATGAAGTTATCAGAGTGCTTATCCAATATCCAGAGAAGAATTAGCAGAAATTCGCTCCAATCAAACACTGGGGAAAGACTGAAGCCATTATTTTTGGTTCTCAATCCAAAATTCATTGTCTGAACAGTGACTCCACCCCCTCCCACGTAACAGCCAGAGACTACACCAGACTTGTAACTTTGTCTGTCATATTTGATCCCATGAAGAACGTGTGTCACATTGTGCCAATACAAGACCTACTTCTATCTCTGTTGCACTTCCTGACTGTCTCAGCTCATCTGCTGTTTTTGTTATCATTTACGCTTTGGTTAACTCGAGATTTAACTTGTTCAACACTCTCCTGGACAGTCTTCCACAATCTCTGTAAACTAAAACTGCTGTGGGCGGCAAGGTGGCACAGTGGTTAGCCTCACAGCGCCAGAG
>NW_025119997.1:0-1045 GCF_004010195.1 Chiloscyllium plagiosum
TCCAGACGAGTCCCAGATACCAGCTTTGACACATAACCGTGTGTGTTCTAATGCTCCCAGTGTAAATGTCAATCAGATTTTCTTTGTGATCTTAAATGACACAGAAATGGGACCGACGTTTGGCCTGTTCACACTGTGTTGTAACCCCATTGACGAACACATCTCCTTTATCACCCACACAGGGAAATAAACAGAAACGTTCCTGTGAGGGTCAAATGTTTCAGGATTATATCCGCTCTTTGTGCTTCACTTGCGCCCTTCGTGTTCACACACAAGGTTCTCTGACAAAAGGCAGCTTTAGGTGGAACACAAGCCAGTTGCACAGTCAATGAGAGACGTTGAGGTGAGCTGGAATTGAAAATGTGCAATGGGTCCAGGTGCAACTTTCAAATTCAAAAGCACAGTGATCGAACCGCTGCAGCTCCTCAGAACCTGACATAACATGACCTGTCACAAACCTCTCTAACAATGATATGCAACGGACCTAAAGACAACATTCAAATTCAAAAACATTTGGATGGAATCCGTGCAGCTCCTCAGTACCAGGCAAATCAGGACGTGTCATACACCTCTCTGGCAATGAGCTGAAATGGACCCAAATGCAATTTTCAAATTCGAAACAAAATCCCCACTGATCCCATTCCTTCAGATCCTCATAACCTGACATAACAGGACCTACCATCCAATTGTCTGGCAATGAAATGCAATGGGCCCAAATGCAACTTCCAATTTCAAAAGCACGCCAATAAATCCCTACACCCCCTGGAGAACACAGACAAGGTAAGGGCATGCAACAGGATAAAAACAATGACTGCAGATCCTGGAAACCAGACGGTAGATCAGAGTGGTGCTGGAAAAGCACAACAGCTCAGGCAGCATCCGAGGAGCAGGAAAATCGACGTTTCAGGCGAAAAGCCTTCATCAGGAATACAGGCAGAGTGCCTGAAGGGGTGGAGAGATGAAACATATCACAGGGAACCCGCACAACTCGAGCTTAAGAAGACTCGAGCCGACAACCTCCTGATCCGAAGTCAGGACGCGTTAT
>NW_025119998.1:0-1045 GCF_004010195.1 Chiloscyllium plagiosum
GTGAAATTATCGTCAGGAGGGAAGTGATACTGACGACAGTGAGAGAGCTGTGGGAGGGCCGCTCCTAGTTCCTAATGGACTTCACAACAAGGTCCTCACAGCAGCACTAATACAGCAGGAGATTTGTTGGTGTGCATTTTCCAGGATTCCCCAGATTCTGGAAGTGTTCCATCAGACTGCAAAGCAAAATATGTCCTGCCTGTATTCCAGAAGGGAAAGTATTGGATAGTCAGCCTGACATCTGTCATGGGGACACTGATGGAATTGATGACGCAAGTGGTTCTAGCTGTGTACCTGAATCACTCCAGATAGTGAGGAAGAGCCAGCAGGGGTTTGTGAAAGGGAACGAAGGTTTAGTCAGTGTCTTCGAATTCGTGGAAGGAGTACATTGGGTTGTGGGTAAAGGAGAGGTCCCTGACGCACTCTACCTGGATTAGTCAGAATGCTGATTTGGGTTAATTTGATGAATTCTTGTCAGATGTACCTGAGTGCAATGAAAAGTGTGAATACTCTCGCTGATGATGTTGCCCAGTCATGGTGATAAAACATCTGAAAACCTACCTTCCAGCTCATTGAGCGAACTAACGTACATATGAGAGGTCCAATCAGCAGTCGATTCACAGCGGAAAGAAGCTGTCCTTCACCCTTTTGGCACGAACATTTCATCTTTAAATCCCCGGCGTGACTGAAGAAGTTGGAAGTGATGATAACTGGGATGGGAGGGCTCTTTGATATTGGCTGCCTTTTTACAGAGATGAGAAGTGTAGATGGAGTCAATGGATGGCTGGGTGGTTTGTGGGAGGGTCTGAGCTATATCCACAACTGGTGTCACATCAATGTGATTGAGACTGATCGCAGCTCATGATAAAGGGTTAAGGCATATAGGGTTGGGACGAAATCAATTAGGTACACTGTAAAAACAAGTAAAAATGCTATTCTTCAGTGAGACCGGCCTCATGGGTGAGACCAATCTGAAATAACGTGTACAGTTTCAGTCTCTGTATTGAAGGGAGAATGTAAATAGAACGTTGAGCACAGAACAATA
>NW_025119999.1:0-1045 GCF_004010195.1 Chiloscyllium plagiosum
AACCTGTTCCATCCCATATAGCTCCCTCAATCAGTCTAACACCCTCTTCTCTGTCTAATCCTCCTCTTTTCCGATATCTTCCAGGCACAACAGCAATCTAGTGTGGGAGCAGTGCGGAATGGGATGTTATAAATCTCAGCTGATGCTTGAAGTCTACCATTACCTAAGTCTAACGACAAAAGGAGAGAACCTGAGAGAGAGCAGCACAGATCGGGACAATGTAAATCAGCAGTGAGGATCGAGGCCGACTGGGACTTGGAGTTGGAGAAACAGCAGAGCAGGAGGGTATAAATCAGCACCGAGTAACAGAGGAAGTAACCATGTGAGGGAGCAGAGTGGAGTGGGAGCTGGAGGATTACACGTATCTGGGTGTCACAGAGATATCTTTCTGTGGCTGGGTCTTGTCTGCATTGGGTTTGGAAGAAGTGCAAGATCCATCACAAAAAAGGCTGTAAGTTTATTGGCTGGTAATAAACGAGTATGTATAAATTGCTATATGCTAGCAAATTTCTTTTTTTTTAATTTTGAATGTAAGTTTGAACTCAGAAATAAGAGTAATAAGTGAATATCTGAGCCAATATGATAAAGTAATCTCAGTAAACCACAGCTGGATAATGGACTTACCCCTAATGATATTTCCCTGATGTTAATGTTATACTCATTAAATAATTAAGTAAGACGAGGTACCATGTTTAGGACATGGTAGCACATGTTTGTCAAAATGAAAATGTGTTCTGTGACGTTGAGAATTTGTCGGCCCTCTTGTGTTCTAGATGAACGCAGGGTCTTGGAGCTCAGACAGCAACTGGAGACTCTGTGGTACATCTGTGACGCTTAGAGTTAGGTGGATAGCAGAAATAGAGAGAGGATCACCCTGCAGACATAACGGCCTGGAATAAGGAAGGGAATAGGGGACTACACAATCGAAGAGAAACAGTCAGCGAATCCCGGAAAAGCCTGATGTCTCCCTCCCAATTCAGTTTCCCAATTTGGAAACTGATGAAGGTGCTGTCTGCTCAGGGGAGTGCAGTCAGAGTCATGTCTG
>NW_025120000.1:0-1045 GCF_004010195.1 Chiloscyllium plagiosum
CCTTCACTATTCACCCGACGTATACTCCTCATGATTTTATAAACCTTTATAAGGTCACCCCCCAGCCACCTACACCAAATGGAAATACGAAGTATAATGATACAAATATCTCTGCCACGGTCCCCACTGTGACTTTGCCACAATGTTCTGGGATACACTTGTTCAGGACCTAGGGCTTTCTCTACCTTTGTGTTCTAAGACCTCGAGCACCACCTCTTCTCTAATGGGGACTCTTTTCAAGACATGACTGTTTCTTTCCTTTTGTTTCCTAGTCTTTGTCCACAGTACGTTCTGACATGAAATATTCATTTCGGGTGGCACCCATTTCCTATGGTTCCAGGCATGGATGGCCTTATTGATCTTTGAGGGGCTCTATTGTCTCTCTAGTAGCCTTTTTGCACTTGTGTGCTGTAGAATCTCTTTGGATTCTCCTAAATCTTATCTGCCAACTCTATCTCATTCGTCCCGTGTTGCTTTTCAGCTTATCCAGCCTCTCTGTTTCTGTAAAACGCTCCAGTATCAGGAACATCTTCGTCAATCTTTGCTCCATTTACAGTCTCGGGAAATGCTTCCTGAAGCAGGAAGATCAGAATTCTACACAGTACTCCAACTGGGGACGCAACAATGTCTGATACAGCCGTATCATGATGCACCAACCCATTTATTCAATGCTCTGACCCATGAGGGCTAGCGTGCCTAATCCGCTTTCACCACTATGTCCACCTGCGATGTCACTTCCAAGGAACAATGCAACTTCACCCCTTGGTCTCTTTCTGTTAGCAACACTGTCCCGAGCCCAACTATTAACTGTGTTCGTCCTCTCTGGTTTATCTTAACAAAACCCAACACCTAAATTCAACTCCCATCTTTCATTTCTTGGCTCAGTTGATTAAGATTACCTTTATTAACTGTATTCACTGCCAACTATAACATGTATTTTACATCCACAAACCTACAAACACTAATTCATATATTCTCGATTATGTTAATAATACACGTGTGGATCCTGCACCGATCCTTATGGCACACCGCTGGTCAGAGGTCC
>NW_025120001.1:0-1045 GCF_004010195.1 Chiloscyllium plagiosum
CCTCTGGCCACACTGACCCTCATGTGAGTTCCTTCTAATTGGGGAAGTTGCAATGACTTAGTGCCTTGGGATTCCTGCAGCTAATGACTCTCCTTTTGTGGGGGTTACATAGAACAGGTGTTGTGACTGAGGTCTAGCATTCTTAATAATTTTGTCATTGCTGTATTTTGCCTTCCAGCTGTGTGACTTCCTGGAGAGGCACTACTTGGATGAGCAAGTGAAGATGATCAAGAAGCTGGGAGATCACATCACCAACCTGAAGAGACTGGGAGCCCCTGAGAATGGCCTGGGACAGTACCTGTTTGACAGGCTCTCCCTGGGGGAGAGTGACTGAACTGACTGCAGTGAATGAGTTTGTGGTGTTTTTGTACTAGTACAACTAGCATACTTGTCACTAGTTGAGGTTCTGTTTGTCAGTTACTAGCAGACAATAAACAGTTTGAGTGGACTCTCATGGTTTTGTAAATGTATTAGTTCTGGAATCCTGTCTATTGCACCAGACCAGCCAAATGTTTTGAGTGATTGTCATTCCCACAAATAACATGGACAAACTCAATATTTGCATAATCTTTTGTGCATTGCACTGTCAATAGTTGGAGGTACTGTAACAGCTTGTATTATCATATTGTACCTTTTTTTTTGCCCAACTAAAGTTTGACAGTGGGGCCATGTGCCTAACTTCAGTCAGAAGTGTGTTTTAAGGAAAATCAATAAACTCCAAGGAAGTTTAGAAATCAATCTGTGTAAAGGTGCACTCCTCAGGACGGAGTTGTTCAGGGCCTCCTGCTTTAGAAGCAGGGATACAACAGGGTGCAAGAGGAGGCCTTAATACATACAAATGGCTACTGTCTGTAAAATAAGGGACAAAGTCAAAGGATTTGAGTCAGTTGACTTATTGGGTTTTCCAACTCTTTCATTTTCAGATTTCTAGCATCCAGTGTTAAGAAAAATTGACTATCTTGTCTTCTCCAACAGCACTGCCAGACAAAACAGCTCCTGTGAACTTGATTTAAAGTTCAACAAATGTTTGTAAACACCATTTTGG
>NW_025120003.1:0-1045 GCF_004010195.1 Chiloscyllium plagiosum
GGATACTGGGATTGTATTCGTTGGAGTTTCGAACATTAAGGGGAGACTTAATAGAGACGTACAAAATAATACATGGCTTGGAAAAGGTGGATGCTAGGAAATTGTTTCAGTTAAACGAGGAGACTAGGACCCTCCTAGTGGACACAGCCTTAGAATTAGAGGGGGTCATTTCAGAACAGAAATGCGGAGACATTTCTACAGCCAGAGAGTGGTGGGCCTGTGGAATTCATTGCCACGGAGTGCAGTGGAAACCAGGACACGAAATGTCTTCAAGGCCAAGATTGATAGATTCTTGTTGTCTCGAGGAATTAAGGGCTACGGGGAGAACGCTGGTAGGTGGATCTGAAATGCGCATCAGCCATGATTGAATGGCGGAGTGGACTCGATGGGCCGAATGGCCTTACTTCCACTCCTTTGTCTTATGGTCTTATGGTCTTATGGTACAATCCCCAAAAACACACTCCTGGAACAGTGCCCAAAAACACACCCCTGGTACAGTGCTCAAAAACACCCACTGGTGCAGTACCCAAAAACACACCCCTGGTACAGTGCTCAAAAACACACCCCTGGTACAGTGCTCAAAAACACACCCCTGGTACAGTCTCCAAAAACACAACCCTGGTACTGTGCTCAAAAACACCCAGGTACAGTCCCCCAAAACACCCCCCGGTACAGTACCCAAAAACACTCCCTGGTGCAGTCCCCAAAACACCCCCAGTACAGTATCCAAAAACACACCCCTGGTACAGTCCCCAAAAACACATCCCTGGTACAGTGTCCAAAAACACCCCCCGGTTCAGTACCCAAGAACCCCCAACCCCAGTACAAGTGCCCAAAAACACACCCCTGGTACAGTACCCAAAAACACCCACTGGTACAGTACTCAAAAACACACCCCTGGTACAGTACCCAAAAACACACCATGGTACTGTGCTCAAAAACACGCCATGGTACAATCCCCAAAAACACACTCCTGGAACAGTGCCCAAAAACACTCCCCTGGTACAGTGCCCAAAAACATCCCCCCGGTACAGTGCCCAAAAAC
>NW_025120004.1:0-1045 GCF_004010195.1 Chiloscyllium plagiosum
ATCTAAAAAGTGAGATTACAGAGTTTTACATAATTTCGTGCAGTTTTTGAGCTCAGAGATCGACATGAATGCATGCAGTTTTTGAGCAAAGTACAATGTGACCCTGAAAGTACAAATTCACCCCACAAAATATGCGTGCGTGTGGGTCTTTGTCTGTCTGTGTGTCTGTCTGGGTTGGGGGTTGTGAGTGTGAGAAAGTGTATGTGTGTGTGTGTAGTGAGTGCAGAGTGTCTTAAGTCTGTTTTGGCCGCAGTAAGAATTATTATTTTAAATCTTGTCGGAATCTCTCTGTATCCCTGACAGGACTTATATATAAAAATTACTTGTCTTGAAAGAATCTGTCTGTACCCCATACAGGACTGTCCACAATAACAATTATTTTAAATCTTGACCGAATCTGTCTGTGTCCCTAACAGGATAGGCCCCAGCAACAGTTATTATTGTAAATCTTGACAGAATCTATCTTTAATCCTTACAGGACAGTCCCCAGTAACAATTATTATTTTAAATCTTAACAGAATCTGTCTGTGCACCTTGCAGGACAGTCCTCAGTAACAGGTATTATTTTAAATCTTGACAGACGTTCTCTGAACTGCTTACAGGACAGCACCCAGTAACAGTTATTTAAGTCTTGAAGAATCTGTCTGTACCCCATATAGGACAGTCCACAGTAAAAATTATTTTAAATCTTGACAGAATCTGTCTGTACTCCTTCCAGGACAGTCTCCAGTAAGAATTATTATTTTCAATCTTGGCAGAATCTGTGTGTACCCCTTACAAGACATGGCCCAGTAACAGTTATTATTTTAAACCTTGACAGAATCTGTGTCCCTGAGTGGAGCGCCCCCAGCAACAGTTATTAACAGAATCTGATTGTACACCTTCAGAAGAGGCCTCAGTAACAGTTATTATTTTGAATTTTGACAGAATCTGTCAATACCCTTTGCAGGACAGTGCCCAGTAACAGTTATTATGTTAAATTTCGACAGAATCTGTCTGTTCCCCTTGTAGCAGAGCCCCCAGTAGCAGTTATTGACAGAATCTG
>NW_025120005.1:0-1045 GCF_004010195.1 Chiloscyllium plagiosum
CTTCCTGAACTAATGAATACTTTTTAATTATTGAAAGTCATGTCTAAGTAAAACTCAAATGATCTCAAGTTATTTTATTCACAGTGGGATCGAATATCAAGACTTGTCTGTTTCTTGTAAGAACTGCAGACATTTTAATCAATCTAGAAAATTGCAGTTTGGATTATTAGCTTTCTTTTTAACTCAGAGGTAAAGTGGATCTGTATATTTACGACAGAGATAGATAGGTTCTTGATTGTCAAGGCGGTAAAGGGTTTTGGGGAGAAGGCGGGAGAATGGGGATGAGAAATGTATCAGCCATGATTGGTGGAGCAGACTTAAATGGGCTGAATGGCCTAACTTCTGCTCCTATGTCTTATGGTCTTATGGTTTTATGATCACTTAATGGTTATAGAAGACGGTATCACTTTACTACAAGTTGGGTTTTGCTATTTTTGAAAGAGACCATGGCACCAGGAACCTTTAAAAGGAAAACTAATTGCTCAGCAACAGGGCTTGGATTGATTGTGAGTGTTAGTCTCCAATGACCTCAGAGGGGAGAGCTCAATAGGACACAGACATGGGGGTAAGCAAAATCTCTCTCCCCTCTCTCCCGTCTGATGCTGTCTCTTTCATTGGAAAAGGAAGAACACTCAAAGATGCAAACATTCAAATGTTCAAACCAAGATCTAGGTCAATTAACCAGCCACCAAATTGAGGATCACTGCAGTCATCAACATGACATCATCACCAAAAGCCAAACAGAGAACTTTGTGAAGAGTCACCTCTTTCCACACTTTTTTGTTTGGTCTTTGATTGACACATTTTGCGTCATTGCTGCAATATGTTTTATCCAGTGAAGGGATTATATCCAAAACATCGACTCTCCTGTTCCTTGCCACACATTTTGACTCTAACTCTCCAGCATCTGCAGTCCTCACTTTCTCCATACGTTTTACCGACACATGTTCGAGGATTTGTTTGTTGTGATGTTTACGTTTCTTGTTCCTTGATGAAACCTTGTCTTCTACATTAAATAGTCACAGTTGATAATAATCCGAGATTA
>NW_025120006.1:0-1045 GCF_004010195.1 Chiloscyllium plagiosum
AAGGGAGACCGAGAACAGGAAACTGTGTCATAGGGAAAATGTTCAAAACTATTATTAAAGATTTTATGACAGGGTACTCGTATAAGTTCAAGGTAATCGGGCAGCGTGAATGTTTTTGTCAATGGGAAATAATGTTGTAACAATGTTTTGAAAAACGGCCTCTCACCACTGCGACTGAGCTGCTGAATCTCCAGTATCGACAGGGAATGGAATCCCTAGTCCCCACATTTCCACAACTTCTCTCCAGTTCTGGTATCCTTTTGTCTCTCTGTTTCCGATGAACAATTGAAACTGTGATCACACTCAGCACGTACAGGTACCTCCTGCTACGAATAGTTTAATATTTCTATAGTCTGTATAACTGGTTACAGTTCCTTCCCACAGACAGCTCACTGGGACACTCTCTCTCTCTCCCTCAACAAGGGAAAAAGACATACAAACGTTGAGCAACGAGAGAAAATGCAAAGGCAATAGCATGTCGAACCACAGGGGAAAAATTGTGGCTCTGCCCTTTTTTTATTTCCTTTTGGCATTTGGACTCTTAAAATTTGCCAGGAACACCATCCGCGTAGAGCATACTGCGCATGTTTGCCGGTGTCAGCAAAGCCGTGCGCATGCCCACCAGTGTCAGCAAAATACTGGGCATGTTCATCGCCCGATTGTCAATCACCTGATGAAGGAGCGTCGCTCCGAAAGCTAGTGTGCTTCCAATTGAACCTGTTGGACTATAACCTGGTGTTGTGTGATTTTTAACTTTGTACACCCCAGTCCAACACCGGCATCTCCGAATCGCAAAAAAAAGGGGCGCGACCTTTGCTTGATTGACCAGTAGAAAATCCTGGAGGACCGGAGGGAGTCTGGTCCTCCTGCCAATCACAGCCACTCCATTGTCTGAATGCGGACGTTGGTCCATGAGCTTTTGAAGCTGCTACTCCTGTTCCTCTCTCTGAATAAAGATTGAGCTTCACCCAGACGGCAAATTCCTTCCTCTGTCTAAGATCTGTGAGTACGGCACTCTCTTTTCCATTTGTTTTTCATTTTGGGA
>NW_025120007.1:0-1045 GCF_004010195.1 Chiloscyllium plagiosum
TGAGGGGCTGACGTGGCTCTCTCTGTCTGATGCTATTTACATACTAAGGAAGACCCAGTCAGACTCTCACAGGTTGCAGCTTTATAAAGCAGAGCTCAGTGAAGGGAGAGTTGATCAGGAACCAGGCTCAGGGACAGGAGCCCACACCATGATTTCACACATCTAGCTGATCTGGCCCCTGGCATTCTGTGTTGCAGGTACAATCTCTCTCCTTCCACCTTGAATCTTTAGCTGTTCTCCATTTCACTCCAATTCCACTGACTTGTGATTGAAGGGAAAATGCTGAAACCAGAGGAAAGCTCAGTGTCTCCAACAATCTCTCATTTGACAGGCTCTTTCTGTGACAGTTTTGACTTCACTGTGTTTCTCTCTGACCCCTCAGGTATCAGTGGGGACATCATCATGACCCAGTCTCCCCCGGTGCTGTCAGTGGGACTGGGCCAGACCGCAACCATCACCTGTACGGCCAGTCAATCTGTTAGCAAGTGGGTTAACTGGTTCCAGCAGCGAGAAGGTCAGAAACCCTCTCTCCCGATCTACGAAGCAACATCTCGATTCACAGGAGTCTCCGAGTGATTCACCGGCAGAGGATATGGGACCAGTTTCACCCTGACAACCAGCAACGTTCAGAATGAGGATGTCGTTGACTATTACTGCATGCAGTATAACAGCTACCCTTATGTGCGGTAAAGGAACCAAGCTCAGACTGAGTAAGTAAACCTCCATCCTCCGTTATTAACCCTTTCAATACTGAAACACAATTTCTAAACACAATTTCTAAAACACAAATGCTGAATTGTTGAAGGTGTTAGTGGGGAGCTGCAATGAATGAAATGGTTGATTGAGGAGCACTGTGTCTAACAGGGTGTCCAGCTGTATTTCTTTAGTTCCATTGCTCCCTTGAAGCAGCAAGATCTAAGTCAGTCAGTTTTACTCACCGTGTGGAGGAGCTCTGTCCATTTGCAGCCTGCGGTCCCGTTCCTGCAGCATGGAGTGAAATCAGTGAGTAGCCTCCTGCCAGTCCCAGTGTGACGGACATGGGCAG
>NW_025120008.1:0-1045 GCF_004010195.1 Chiloscyllium plagiosum
TGGTGAACGTGGGTATTTAGATTTTCAGAAATCATTTGACAAAGTCCCACATGAAAAGTTTGTTTGCAACATCAAAGCAAATGGGATCAGGATAATACACTGACTTGAATTGAGAATTCATAGCAAACAGAACGTATATTGTTTGGAGTGGAAGGTAATGACACTGGGTATTATAAGGTTCAATGCTTGGGTTCTAGTTATTCGCAATAGCCTTTGTGAGTTTTTTTTCATTCATGCGATGTATATACTGGGTTCTGTAGACTACTCTCAGATATTTTGTTTATTTATTAATTGGATAATTAATATGACAGGGTACTTCATTTCTTTGACTTGTAGTCTGAACTTGAACTGAGTGTTTATGCAGCAATTTAAATTCACCAGTGAAACGCCAACCATTGCAAATATAAATTCCGAACTGTTGTAATGTCTCAGGTATGTTCCCCGAATGTTATAATAAAAGAATTCTATAATTCTTGCACCGACCTCAGAATGATGAAAATGTCGGATAACAACAAAAGTAAAATCACAGACTTTCTTCTGCTTTCCACCTCTGGGTCACCGGGATTCTCTACTTTGCTATGGCCCTTCAGTCTCTGATGGGCCCGACTTGTCACAAAAATATGTCTCACTGTCAGTACTGAGCGACAGAATTAAAGTGTATGGAACCAAGGGCATTAAAACCCAATCAAAACAGTCAAATCCCACCCAACCGGCACAGAAAAATAATTCTGCTTTGGATAACAGAAACAATTGGCAATTACCTCTGTCGGTTCGTATCTATAGTAGAAGGGGATGTTTTTAAAAATAGACCAGAATGCATGTTATTCAGAGGACGACAGCGGCATTTTTCTTGGCACATTACTGTGTATCCACGTTCTGGAAACAGATGACAATTACATCGATCAAAGGAGGAGGTAACTGTCAACCAGACAGAACAGTTTTTGGCTGAATGAATCAGAGCATTGTGAACACAACACATAGTGGTGAGATCCAGGAAAGACAGGGGAAATTCATACATTGAATCTGCCACAGAATAACCTCTGTG
>NW_025120009.1:0-1045 GCF_004010195.1 Chiloscyllium plagiosum
CCCAGGTGTGATGTTCCCCCGGTGTGTTGTTCCCCAGGTGTGATGTTCCCCAGGTGTACTGTTCCCCGGGTGTGATGTTCTCCAGGAGTAATGTTCCCCAGGTCTGATATTCTCCGGGTTTGATGTTCCCCCGGTGTGTTGTTCCTCAGGTGTAATGTTCCCCAGGTGTGATGTTCCCCAGGTGTACTGTTCCCCGGGTGTGATGTTCTCCAGGAGTAATGTTCCCCAGGTGTGATATTCCCCGGGTGTGATGTTCCCCAGGGGTGATGTTCCCTGGTTATGATGTTCCCTGGGTGTGATGTTCCCCAGGTGTGAGGTTCCCTGGTTGTGATGTTCCCTGGGTGTGATGTTCCTCAGATGTGATGTTCCCCAGATGTGATGTTCCCCTGGTGTGTTGTTCCTCAGGTGTAATGTTCCCCAAGTGTAATATTCCCCAGATGTGTAGATCCCCGGGTGTGATGTTCCCCGGGTGTGATGTTCCCCAGGTGTAATGTTCCCCAGGTGTGACGTCCCCCGGGTGTGATATTCCCCAGGTGTAATGTTCCCAAGTTGTGATATTACCCAGGTGTGATGTTCCCCAGGTGTGATGTTCCCCCGGTGTGTTGTTCCCCGGGTGTAATGTTCCCCAGATGTGATGTTCTCCAGGGATAATGTTCCCCGGGAGTGATGTTCCACAGGTGTAATGTTCCCCAGGTGTGATGTTCCCCAGATGTAGTTTTCCCAGGTGTAATGTTCCCCAGATGTGAAGTTCCCCAGGTGTGATGTTCCCCAGGTGTGATGTTACCCAGTTGTAATGTTCTCCAGGTGTGATGTTCCCCAAATGTAATATTCCCCAGGTGTGATGTTCCCAGGTGTGATGATCCCCAGGTGTGAGGTGCCCTGTGTGTGATGTTCCCTGTGTGTGATGTTTCCTGAGTGTGATGTTCCCCGGGTGTGATGTTCCCCAAGTGTAATGTTCCCTGGGTGTGATGTTCCCCAGGTGTGATGTTCCCCGGATGTAATGTTCCCCAGATGTGATGTTCTCCAGGGATAATGTTCCCCGGGT
>NW_025120010.1:0-1045 GCF_004010195.1 Chiloscyllium plagiosum
TCAAACTTCCCCGACAGCCCCATTGCATTTTGCTAATTAAGCGTTCAGGTTCATACGCAAACCAAAGAGGAATATTTTTAATAAAAATCAGGATAGAGAACATTGTTATAACAATTGATGCTGTTCTCTTGGTGCAGTATTTTGCTTTCAACCTCTGGTAGCAGATAATTATAAAATGGTCAAATATGAAAGAGACAGTGAACCAAACAGTCAAATCAAGGCTGACAATGGCCATGTACAAAATGAAAGTGCACACAGGAGTGTGAGACAGGAATGAATGTGGAAAATGATAACTCAGAATATAATATATCATTACATTGTTGGTCAAGACCAGTAGATTTGCTGTTGCCATGGCTACCATGTAGAAAGAGATACTCTTGGAAAGACCACACTTGCCTTGGACGAGAATTACAATTGTTTTTAGGTTCACTGTAAGAAAGAGAAGGGAGATATTATAAGTATCACTAGATACAAAATATTGTTGGAAACAAACAATAAGAAATAGTTAAAAAATCAATTCAAAATGTTCAACAAGAATACATGATTTGGAGATGCCGGTGTTAGACTGGGGTGTACAAAGTTAAAAATCACACAACACCAGGTTATAGTCCAATAGGTTTAATTGGAAGCACACTAGCTTTCGGAGCGACGCTCCTTCATCAGGTGATAGTGGAGGGCTCAATCGTAACACAGAATTTATGGCAAAAATTTGCAGTGTGATGTAACTGAAATTATACATTGAAAAATTGATTGTCTGTTAAGCCTTTCATCTGTTAGAATACAATGCTAGTTTCACTTCTTTCATGTGTAAATCACAAAACCATTTTTTTAAAAAGTTGCATTCTCGGGTTAGCTGTTAACAATGGTGATAGCTAGTCAACATATTGGCTAGCTATCACCATTGTTAACAGCTAACCCAAGAATGCAACTTTTAAAAAAAACGTTTTGTGATTTACACATGAAAGAAGTGAAACTATTCTAACAGATGAAAGGCTTAACAGAGACTCAATTATTCAATGTATAATTTCAGTTACATCACACTGTA
>NW_025120011.1:0-1045 GCF_004010195.1 Chiloscyllium plagiosum
ACACACTGACGGAGTTAAACACAAACACTGACACACTGATAGAACACACACTCAGTGACACATTGATATAAACACACACACTGACCCACTGATATAAACACACATACTGACACAGTGATATAAACACCCACACTGACTCACTGATAGAACACACACTCAGTGACACACTAATATAAACACACACGCTGACACACTAATATAAACATACATACTGACACAGTGGTATGAACACACAGATTGACACAGTGATATAAACACACACGCAGTGACACACTGATAT
This sequence comes from Chiloscyllium plagiosum, assembly GCF_004010195.1. Taxonomy (NCBI): domain Eukaryota; kingdom Metazoa; phylum Chordata; class Chondrichthyes; order Orectolobiformes; family Hemiscylliidae; genus Chiloscyllium; species Chiloscyllium plagiosum. The sequence goes on from NW_025120011.1 coordinate 281, forward strand.
AAACACACTCTGTGACACACTGATACAAACACACACACGGACACTGTCATATAAACAGACACACGGACACACGGATATGAACACACTCATTGACATACTGATAGAAACACTCACTAACACACTGACAGAAACACACACACTGACACACTCATATAAACACACTCAGTGACACACTGATATAAACACACTCACTGACACACTAATATAAACACACTCACTGACACACTGATATAAATATACACACTGATATAAACACACACTGACACAGTGATATAAACACACTCTGTGACTCACTGACATAAATACACACACTGACACTGATATAAACACACACAGACACACTGATATGAACACACTCAGTGACACACTGATAGAAACACACACTGACATACTGATAGAAAAATGCACACTGACACAGTGATATAAGCACAATCTGTGACACACTGATATAAACACACACACTGACACTGTGATATAAACACACACACTGACACACTGATATAAACACACTCTGTGACTCGCTGTTATAAACACACACACTGACACTGATATAAACACACATACAGAAAAAATGATATGAACACAATCAGTGACACACTGATATAAACACATACACTGACACTGCAATATAAACACACACACTGACACACTGATATAAACACACTCAGTGACACAGTGATATAAACACATACACTGACACACTGATACAAATATACACACTGATATAAACATACACACTGACACAGTGATACAAACACATACACT
>NW_025120012.1:0-1045 GCF_004010195.1 Chiloscyllium plagiosum
CTCTCTGTATGTGGAGAGTGTGTCTGTCTCTCTCTGTGTGTGGAGAGTGTGTCTGTCTCTGTGTGGAGAGTGTGTCTGTCTCTCTGTGTGTGGAGAGTGTGTCTCTCTCTGTGTGTGGAGAGTGTGTCTGTCTCTCTCTGTGTGTGGAGAGTGTGTCTGTCTCTGTGTGGAGAGTGTGTCTGTCTCTCTCTGTGTGTGGAGAGTGTGTCTGTCTCTCTCTGTGTGTGGAGAGTGTGTCTGTCTCTGTGTGGAGAGTGTGTCTGTCTCTCTGTGTGTGGAGAGTGTGTCTCTCTCTGTGTGTGGAGAGTGTGTCTGTCTCTCTCTGTGTGCGGACAGCGTGCTGGAACACTGGACGTCTTGCTCCAACCTTGCAATGAGTCATCCCTGACACCACCCCCCTCCCACCCCACCCCAGTCCGTTGGTAAAACCCAGCCCGACCTCTGGCTGTGCTAACTGCAGCCTTATTTGGAATAAAAGAGACATTCACTGAACAGCTGCCTCCAGATGTGCTGCTCTCCGTTCCCTGCCAAGGGTTGCTACCTAAAGGCAGCAAGGGAGGAGGAGGAGGCTTGTTGGCTGGGTGGCCGAGGGGGTGGGAGGTTGGTGCTTTCGGACGCTTGCTGCGTACAGGGACAAATCCCTCAGAGCGCGGGCTGACTCACGCTGTCTCCCGGAAATCCGAGACTGCGGGCAATGAACGCGGCCAGGCCGGATTGGATTGCTCATCCAGGCCTCAGGCTCCCTCATCCCACTCCCTCTCCCTCTAGCCCCCACCCTGATACCCTCCCACCCCGCCACCCCCCCCACAGCTGGGGTGGGGGGGGAGGGGTAGGTCACGCTCCAGTGCGATTCGTCCAGAGACGCCCCGCGTAACGTCCTGGGGGGTCGAGCCCTGCCAGGGCCTGGTCTGAATTACGCGAAGGACCTGGAATGATAGAGTGACTACATCGCCCGCGAATCCGCGGTCGGACAACCCGGTCACCGAAACTGCCCCCCCTCCCCTCCCCGATCAGGGCCTACACGTGACTCCAGACCCACACACAG
>NW_025120013.1:0-1045 GCF_004010195.1 Chiloscyllium plagiosum
TGATGATGATGGAGAGAGCTGGGGGAGGGAATGCCTATGATGAATAACTGTGTGACTGCCACGTTGTTTAGAATTTGACAACACAGCTGCGTGTGTACGGGGCGTACAGTAGGGGGTGAAGACAGAGATATGGGTGTAGGGTATGGGGATGAGGACACAACCTTGGGAGTAGAGGGAGTAGGGTCGGGGGATGAGGACACAGCCATGGGAGCCTCTGACAGCCTCGGATGTACCTGTGCCTGCTATCACCACGGCAGACATGATCAGTCTTGCTGCAGATCAAATCAAGAAAAGTGACAGACCTGCAGAGTGTTCCTGGCTGAGCACTCAGATGTTGTGAGGACCGACTAGCAGAGGTATTTAAAAATCAACTTCGCCTTCTCCCTCCTGAAGCCGAAATCCCACTTCATCATTGTAAGTGAGAAATCACATTCAACGTTCCTTAATGACGACCGCCCAGTGGCTCTGACTTCAATAAACATGAAGTGCTTTGAGACGCTGGTTATGGCCCACACCACCTTCAGTCTCCTAGGACCTGCTGTCCGAAATTGTGCTGACTGATGTAACGGGTCCACATCCGATGCCGGAAACCTGCCCTGCCCTCATCCATGGAACATCTGGACAACAGGGATGCCTACACCAGACTCCTGGTCATTGACTACAGCTCCATCTTCAACATCATTACCCCCTCCAGACTTATCTCAATTTTCTGTGACCTTAATCACGGCTCCACCCTCTGCAACTGGATACCCTGGTTTCTGACACACAGGCGACAATCTGTGAAGATACGTATCTGCACATTCTCCACAATACAACTCAACACTGGAACTCCTGGACGATGTGTTCTCTGCCACCTATTGTACTCTCCGTGCACCCACAGCAGTGTCCTCAGCCCCCTGCAGTACTCCCTGTATATCCACAGCTGTGCCCTCAGCCCCCTACTGTACTCCCTGTACACCCACGGCTGTGCCCTCAGCCTCCTGCTGTACTCCCTGTACTCTCATGGTTGTTTCTTCAGCCCCCTACTGTAGTCCCTGCACTCCCA
>NW_025120014.1:0-1045 GCF_004010195.1 Chiloscyllium plagiosum
AACTATCCTTGTAGACTGATTCAGGTCATAAAAAGTGACATACAGAGTGCGCTTTAGCACTCTGTGCACTAAATATGTTAGGCACGCCAAACCGCTCTCCCCATCACACTCAATAGAGTGTTGTCTGCAATTTACAAATTTAAGAAATTTAAATTTAAACATTTACAAACTTTTATCTTTTTCCTTGGTGACTCTCCCCAAACCGCTCTCCCCATCACACTCAATAGAGTGTTGTCTGCAATTTACAAATTTAAGAAATTTAAATTTAAACATTTACAAACTTTTATCTTTTTCCTTGGTGACTTGTAGACTGATTCAGGTCATAAAAGGTGACATACAGAGTGCGCTTTAGCACTCTGTGCACTAAATATGTTAGGCACGCCATCTCTAGGGTGACTCTCCCCAAACCCCTCTCCCCATCACACTCAATAGAGTGTTGTCTGCAATTTACAAATTTAAGAAATTTAAATTTAAACATTTACAAACTTTTATCTTTTTCCTAATTGCATGGGTATTTGTGGATTTTAAAAAAATCATTCATGGGATGTGGGCTGCTGATTAGTTCAGTACTTATTGCTGGAACAGCATTGATTAACTTTACTGTTTGGGCAATGAAACTTTGAGTTACAACAGATGATATTTATCACAAGTTTTCAACCAATTTACTTTAAGCCTGTCTGGAATAACTTCCTAACATTCTTGTTAATTTTATATGTTTATTAATTGCAGTGGTGAGTAGAGTGGGTTCTTTCTTGATCATATGTTCTTTGAGATATGTAACTTGATTAAACTTAAAATATAAGCCATAACTATTAATTTAACCTGGGGCAGTGTTTTGCAGCGGAATAAGACGGTGTTATTTTCTGGGTCTGTAGATTGTGAAGGAGCAAAAATGGCCTTTAACAGAGTGATATGTACTTCTTGTCAGATGTGGGAGTTTAAAGAGAGTTTAAGGGTTACTGTTGATTATATCTGCAATAAATGCTATTGGATGTGAATCCTATCAGATCGAATGAATTGGTTGGAGAGACAGATAGAAGCGATG
>NW_025120015.1:0-1045 GCF_004010195.1 Chiloscyllium plagiosum
GCTCTGGTTAGGCCCCATTTGGGGTACTGTGTCTTGTTTTGGTCCCAACACCTCAGGAAGGACATACTGGCACTGGAACGTGTCCAGCGGAGATTCACACAGATGATCCCAGGTCTAACATATGAGGAACGGCTGAGGATACTGGGATTGTATTCGTTGGAACTTAGAAGATTAAGGGGAGACTTAATAGAGACGTACAAAATAATACATGGCTTGGAAAAGGTGGATGCTAGGAAATTGTTTCCGTTAGACGAGGAGACTAGGACCCGTGGACACAGCCTTAGAATTAGAGGGGGTCATTTCAGAACAGAAATGCGGAGACATTTCTTCAGCCAGAGAGTGGTGGGCCTGTGGAATTCATTGCCACGGAGTGCAGTGGAAGCCGGGACGCTAAATGTCTTCAAGGCCGAGATTGATAGATTCGTGTTGTCTAGAGGAATTAAGGGCTACAGGGAGAACGATGGTAAGTGGAGCTGAAATGCGCATCAGTCATGTTTGAATGGCGGAGTGGACTCGATGGGCCGAATGGCCTTACTTCCACTCCTATGTCTTATGGTCTTATAATCTGAGCCCTAAACTGTGGCAACTCTAAATCTCCTGGTTATATCTGTTTATTTAATCCACCAGCCCGCAATCAGTACCCCAAATGAGGAGAATCTAAATCTCCTGGTACATTAACTGAGGGGATTCTGAATCTCCTCGTTCTATATGTTTATTTAATCGTAGCGTTGAGAGCCAGTGCCCAAAACTGGGGAAACCCTAAATCTCCTGATTATGTGTATTTAAACAGCAGGCACAGAACCATTGCCCTAAACTGAAGAGACACTATATCTCCTGGTTATATCTATTTGTTTAACCAGCCAGCACAGAGTCAGTGCCCTAAATTGAACAGAATTTAAATCTCCTGGTTACATGCATATATTTAACCAGCCAGCACAGAGTCCGTGACCGAAAGTGAGGATTCTCGACATCTCCTGGCTATGTATATTGACCCAGCCAGCCCAGAGTCAGGGCTCAAAACTGAGGAGACTCTAAATATACTGGA
>NW_025120016.1:0-1045 GCF_004010195.1 Chiloscyllium plagiosum
AATGGAACACAATTTCTCTGACATATGGAAGATAGAGGGTTTTGATGGGACAGACACAATGTTTGAATGACCCAAGATCCAGAGGGTTTACCTTTTGAAAGGCTCATACAATTTCTATCTGCAGTAAATTCCTGAGTCCATTTACATTTGCAGTTCAGCTGATCCATGGCTGACTCTTAAATTATTTGAATCTTCAGATAGTTTACAAAACTCTCACCTAATGTTGATGAGCAATACAGATAAGGTGTAACATAAACATTTTTTTATGTTGCTATTGTCTTACCAGACCACAGGAGCTGCTCTCTCATTACAGAGAGAAGTGACTGGTGGTGATTGTACCTGAGGGCCACAGAAATCGGGCAAGGGAAGAGATTCACAAGGAGAGTCCTTCATGGTAACCACAAAGTGATGATGGGAACTGAACCCACACTGCTCTGTAAACCAACAATCCAGCAACTGAGCTAAACCAATTCCCAACATAAATAACATGAGACATTGGATAACAGAAGAACAACAAGGTCTGCAACCACTTTTAGAAGATATTAAAATGCAGGTTGGCAGGTAAGTGGCACTTGACAGCATTTAATTCTGTTGTTTGCTTCATACATTTGTCTCATGACCATGCTGGTTTAAACTTTCTCCCTCCCTTTTCCCACTTATTTTCAACTGTTCTTGAATTACTTGCTGTATCCCAACTGTAAGACTGATCCAAAGTACATGTTCAAAGTCTCTATTTCCTTGTTTCCCTCAGTGTCCTATTCAATGGAGCAACGTCTCACTTTACCATCTCTTTTTGTCTTTTCACAGACTTGAGGAAGTGTTTGGTGTGTATTTATTGAGCAGACAGACTCAGGAAAAGATGGAGATGGGTGACATAATGGATGTGGTTATCAGGGGATTGGGATGGAGAGGTGAAGGGGGTTGAAATCAGCTTTGTGTACACGAGAACCCAAGGTTGGGACCATTCTGCTTCAACCTTAGCCTTTGGTCAGGGAAGGGATTTGTATCAAGACACAGGGAATGGGATTTGTCATTGGAAATGAAG
>NW_025120017.1:0-1045 GCF_004010195.1 Chiloscyllium plagiosum
TTGGCTGAGGGCAGGAGCTGGTGGCTGGGGAGTTAAGAGGTCAAACGAAGAACCTCTGTACTGAGATGGAGGGAAAATATCCCAAATGCAAGGATTTAAGTTTCACTTCCGTATCTTGGAAAAAGAAACTCAAGTTCTTTATAAACTATTGCTAATTTAACCCTGAACTTGTAACTCAATGTTTGATTCAGAATGTAATATTGTAATTTCTCATTGCTCAAATTCACTGATGGGGCATGTCATATTAGTCAGTATTGGCTGTTCTGCTGAAAAGAGAATTTTATTCCTTTTACTTTTCTGCCGCTTTAATAATTCTATGTTTAGTGAAAGATCTGGCCATAATAAACCCAGGAGTAATTACAGGTGTCTGACCCAGAGCAGTGTAATGACCTCAGTATTTAGGCTTCTACTAAATGATGACATCAGTGAAATGGTGTGAATGTGATGTTCCCTCTATTAAATTCACCATGAAAGCACTTTATAAGCTTGATTCAAACAAATAGCCATTAACTGGGAAAATGCCTGACTCCATGGATACACATGAGAGCTGGCCAGCACAGATTATAAAAAATACAAAGTATTCAATGGAGATATTCCAAAGCTAGGAGACCAGGAGCAGGTCACACTCGTTTTGTTTTATATCACATATTTTTATTAAGAAAAAATAGATTTTTAAATATTGTAACAACTACAAAACAATGCAATTCAAAACAGTAAAAAAAATACAAAACTAAACCCAAATAATAAAAAAGAAATTTCCCAACCCACCCTCCTATATGAATGTATAAACATATATAGAGAAGTATAAAATTTATTTTATTTAGTTAGTTAAATAGCTAGTTTAGATTTTTTTTAAAATACCTAAGAACAAACAAATAAATAGTAATAACTCAGCCCAGCCAAACAAAACACTCATACATTCACAGTTCCTCCTCCCTGGATATTGGACTCATGAAACACAAACGTTATGGCTATATAAAAGCCCTTGTTAGTGTGGCAGAAAAATCTGTGCCCAGGTATTTCAAAAGGGGTTGCCATGTCTTGT
>NW_025120018.1:0-1045 GCF_004010195.1 Chiloscyllium plagiosum
ATAAATGACTTGGATGGGGGTGTGGAATAGTGGATTACCAAGTTTGCAGGGACACAAAGGTTGTTGGAGTGGTACAGAATGTGGAGGGCTTTTGTAGGTTGCAACGGGACATTGACAGGATGCAGAGCTGGGCAGAGAAGTGGCAGATGGAGTTCAAACTGGAAAAGTGTGAAGTGAATCCCTTTGCAAGCTCGAATGTGGATGCAGAATACATGGTTAAAGACAGGATTCTTGGCAGTGTGGAGGAGCAGAGCGACCTTGAGGTCCGTGTCCACAGATCCCTCAAATATGCTCCCCAAGTTGATGATGTTGTTAAGAAGGCATATGGTGTGTTGGCTTTCATTAGCAGGTGGATTGAGATTAAGAGCCGTGAGGTTATGCTGAAGCACTATAGAGCCATGGATAGACCACATTTGGAATATTGTGTTCAATTCTGGTCACCCAATTATAGGAAGGATGTGGAAGCTTCAGACCGGAAATTTACCAAGATGCTGCCTGGACTGGAGGGCAAGTTTCATGAAGAAAGCTTGAGGGAGCAAGGGATTTTCTCATTGGAAAGAAGAAAGATGACAGGTGACTTGATAGAGGTGTGCAAGGCGATGAGAGACATAGACAGAGTGAATAGCTAACGACTGTTTCCTAGGGCAGAAATATCTATCACAAGGGGTCATGATTTTTAGGTAATTGGAGGAAGGTTTAAGGGAGATATCCGAGGTAGGTTCTTTCGACAGAGAGTGGTGGGTGTGTGGAATGCACTGCCAACAGTGGAAGTAGAGTCAATTACGTGAAGGAAACTGAAGAGATTCTTGGATAGGCATATGGAAGAACGTGAACGGAAGCATGTAAGATAGTCTGATCATAGAGTAGGATAAACGGGTGGTACAGCATCGAGAGTCGAATGTCCTGTACTGTGCTCTACTGTTCTTTGTTCTGTGTTCTGTGTTCTATGGAAGTGCTCATAGAGGTTGGAGACGGATTTTGACGTATCAGAGAGGTGAGGGCTATGAAGCCCTGATCTTAGTGAAAGGCAAGGCAGGCTTGGGAG
>NW_025120019.1:0-1045 GCF_004010195.1 Chiloscyllium plagiosum
CTTTAGCCGTAGTCATCAATCTGAGAGACTCCTGCCCCAGATGCTCCTGCAAAGGCTACACTCGGCCATCAGATCGTGAGGAGTCGAGCCCTGGAGCTGGGAGGATCTGGGAGGATATGGTGCAATTCGATAGGTCGGACTTCATCTGCAGTACTGAGTGCAGTTTTGGTCTCCTTCCCTAGCAGAGGGACGCCGTGCTGACGGAGTTTCCCAAACTGGTTGCAGGATTTGCCGGACTGGTGTCGGTAGGCCGAATGCATAACGTTGTGCCTTTCCCCCTCGACATTAAAGGAATGTAGGAACGGGAGAAACCGACAAAACTCTACGACTTCTCACTTGTCCCGGATTGATGCTTTTCCAACACATGAAGGAAACTCGAAACCATCCAGGGAGAGAGCAGCACCCTCCTGTCTGGATTGGCACCACAACCCTCCATCGCTCCCTCTCCAAACGACTCTCAGGAACGACGACAAGACGCCCTGCAGAATCCCGCCCTGTTACAGCACCTCCTGAACATATGGCGACTTCCATTTCGAAACACGCGCTGTGTGGGAACACGACACCTACCCTTTAAGGTCCCCTTATGAGTCCCTCACCAAACCAGGTGAAAATATTTCGGATGTTCCTTCACGGTGGCTGCGTCAGAATCCAGGGACTCTTTCCTTGAGCAACATTGTTGGTCGACCGTCCAGCACATCGACTGCAGAAGTTCACGGCGGGGTGGAATGGACAATAAATGCTGACGCAGCCAGCAGAGCCACACCCTCACGTGAGAGAATAGAAATGAAGGAGTCGGGAAGCTGCTGGGGCATTGGCTTCGGAGGGAGCCTTCCCTCCCATCATCCCCTCCCGGCATCTCACTGAAGGATAGTGCTTCCTTCTGCTGCACTGCACTCTCCTGGCCAGATCGGGAGACAGTTCAGTTGTTACAAGTGCAGAGACAGCAATGCACAAAACAGGGATCCTGCTGCTGTTAGTATGGAAATTACTGTCGCAGTTATGTACTTGACTGAGTGTTGTAATACGGCATCATATTGCACGGCTC
>NW_025120020.1:0-1045 GCF_004010195.1 Chiloscyllium plagiosum
AAAGTACAGGTTCTTGGCTCAACAAGGAGAAAGAGAAGAAAAGGAGAAAAAGAAGAGAGAGAGATTGAAATGTAAGAGAGAATGTTTCTCAGCTGAGCAAAAACAGACCGAATTTGAACGTGAGAATTTGCGACTGAGCAAAAACTATGTCAAAACACTGTCACATTTTGATGAGAAAGATACCGAAACCTTCTTCTAATTCTTTCGAAAAATTGGCTCGGCAAATGGAGTGGCCCGAAGATTTATGCTTAATGTTAGTTCAGATTAAACAGGTGGGCAGAGCTAGTGATGTATTTTGTGTAATGTCCGATGAGATTTCAAGTGATTATGATGAGGTTACACAGGGTATTTTAAGTGTTGATGAATTAGAATCAGACACAAATAGACTGAGGTTCAGAAGCACAAAGAAGGAACTAGGTCAGACATATGCTGAGCTCGAAAAAATTAAACAAAGTTATTTGGATCGATGGATGCGTGTTTTGAAAATAAATCGTTCATTTGAGACTCTAAAAGAGATTATTTTGCTGAAGCAGTTTAACAATTCACACATCGAGATAGTAAGAATTCAAGTGTAGGAGTAGAATTTTCAGGTAATGGGGAGGACAGCAGAATTAGCAGATGAGTACCTGTTGATGCATACAACAACCTTCTGACCAGGATTTCATCGTGTGAGGGAAAGAAATTGTGAGGAAGAGAGATCTGACGCTAGTAAACCAAGAGTAATAGACAACACTGCAAAGAATTTGCTACAGGATTAAATAAAAGCCCAAGACATTGGAAGGGAGGTGAAAGATATCAGTTTTTTCCACTGTAGTAAATTGAGACACGTGAAAAAAAGTGCTGGTTGTTAAAGAAAGGTATTGTGAGACACAATGTGGTAACATAATCTTAGCCAGTCGCATTAGTGAGGGTAGAAAAGGAGACCCCCAGGTGAGCTGAGGAGCGGCGAGAGAGTGCACAGTCGAGTCTGGAGCAGGGTATGATGTTAGTATCCGATCTCGAAAAAGAATTTGCCTCTGTGGGGAACATTTACTCAGAAAGAACA
>NW_025120021.1:0-1045 GCF_004010195.1 Chiloscyllium plagiosum
AAATGCGACACAAGACGATGAAATATATATATATGTGGTTGCATACTCTGATAAAGAGGCAGAGAATATTGCAGAGGGTAATTATCTGAAACATAGAATCTCAAGTTGAAAATGGAGACTACAGCAGAGGAGTCATGGGCCGAAGTGCACTAGATTGTTTTGCTAGTGGCATACAGTCAGGAGGTGCATGCGTCCCACATTAACTGCCGGTAGGACGTCAACTGGGATACTAAAGCCTCAGGCTTAAGTACAAACAAATGTTGTTGGCCTGAAATGGAATTCGATCCAATTCCCGCCTTCGAAGAACCTGTCACACGTTTTCCAAATAAATGTGTAGGTCCCCTCCCAAGACTAATAATTGGAAGTGATAATTGTTAACTGTAATGGATATGCATACCAGTTTTCTTGAAACAATTACGTTGTGGACTATCAAGGCAAAAAGCTTAACAGAGGAGTTAGTAGCTTTCTTCATAGTGTATGGGCTACCCAGCGAGATTTGTTTGGACCAAAGGTCAATTTCTATTCTACGTTGTCTAAGGAGGTTATGGGAGCTTAGGTATACTTGACTCTCAAGAAGCATCAGACCTTGTTTTGAGCAGACTGTTAAGATTAAAAGAAATTATTGGGCTAAATGTATCCCAATCGCAATGTTTGTAGTTAGAAATAAAGCAAACAAACGAATCAGTGCACTCCCTTCCAGTTAATATTCGGTCATAAAGTGAGAGACGCTTGAGATTAATTAAATAAAATGGCAGGACAAAATTGGGAATCCCACAGTTGGATTGTGTATCGTTGAGGAGGAGACTAGATCGAATAGATGAGTTAATGAATAACACCGCAAAAGTGTTCAGTATTGAATGAAGCAGGTGGCAGATCAAAGCTTTGAGACCCTGTATTTTTCCCGAGGGGATGACGTGGTAGTGCTGTTTCCGGTGTCAGGAGATCCCTTCAAAGCGAAGTTTAGTGGTCCCTATCAAACTGAGAAAAAAAATTGAGTCAGGCGTACTAACGAGTAACGAGGTCAGATCGGAAAAAAAGGTAACAG
>NW_025120022.1:0-1045 GCF_004010195.1 Chiloscyllium plagiosum
TGCAGCAGGGAGGGAGGGCACTCCCCTGCAGCACCGACCACACCAGAGACTGCAGCAGCAGGGAGCGCACTTCCCTGCAGCACCTACCACACCAGAGACTGCAGCAGGGAGGGCACTGCCCTGCAGCACCTACCACACCAGAGACAGCAGTAGCATGGAGGGCACTTCCCTGCAGCACCTACCACACCAGTGACTGCAGCAGCATGCAGGGCACTCCCGTGCAGCAGCTACCACACCAGAGACTGCAGCAGCAGGGAGGGCACTCCCCTGCAGCACCTACAACATCAGAGACTGCAGCAGCAGGGAGGGCACTGCCCTGCAGCACCGATCACACCAGAGACTGCAGCAGCAGGCAGGGCCCTGCCCTGCAGCACCTACCACACCAGAGACTGCAGCAGCAGGCAGGGCACTCCCCTGCAGCACTGACCACACCAGAGACTGCAGCAGCAGGGAGGGCACTGCCCTGCAGCACCGACCACACCAGAGACTGCAGCAGCAGGGAGGGCACTCCCCTGCAGCACCTACCACACTAGAGACTGCAGCAGCAGGGAGGGCACTCCCCTGCAGCACCTACAATATCAGAGACTGCAGCAGCAGGGAGGGCACTGCCCTGCAGCACCTACCACACCAGAGACTGCAGCAGCAGGGAGGGCACTCACCTGCAGCACCTACAACATCAGAGACAGCAGCAGGGAGGGCACTGCCCTGCAGCACCTACCACACCAGAGACTGCAGCAGCAGGCAGGGCACTCCCCTGCAGCACTGACCACACCAGAGACTGCAGCAGGGAGGGCACTGCCTTCAGCACTGACCACACCAGAGACAGCAGCAGGGAGGGCACTGCCCTGCAGCACCGACCACACCAGAGACTGCAGCAGCAGGGAGGGCACTCCCGTGCAGCACCTACCACACCAGAGACTGCAGCAGGGAGGGCACTCCCCTGCAGCACCTACCACACCAGAGACTGCAGCAGCTGGCAGGGCACTCCCGTGCAGCACCTACCACACCAGACACTGCAGCAACAGGGAGGGCACTCCCCTGCAGC
>NW_025120023.1:0-1045 GCF_004010195.1 Chiloscyllium plagiosum
CTCTTGCTCACACACACACCATACATACACACATATACACTCTCTCTGTCTCTCTCCATCCCAGGAAACTCTGCTGTCTACATTGCTTGATGGACATAGAATTTTGATTATTCAGTATCCATCTGTCAGGACCACTCCCATACCTGATAGATTGATGGTAATGGCAGCTAGCCATTTCAGCTGAAATCCTACCAGAATGTTTGCCAACGACACAGGTGATTGACTGAACCATCTCTACAATACCAACCACCCTCTTTTGTTGTGTTTTAATCTGCATTTAACAATACAAGTCAGACTCTGTCAGTCATGTTTAAGAAAGATGGTAAGGACAAGCCAGGGAACTAAGACCAGTAAGCCTGACATCAGTGGTGGGCAAGTTGTTGGAGGGAATCCTGAGGGCCAGGATGTACATGTATTTGGAAAAGCAAGGACTGATTAGGGATAGTCAACATGGTTTTGTGCATGGGAAATCATGCCTCACAAACTTATTGAGTTTTTGAAGAAGTAACAAAGAGGATTGATGAGGGCAGAACAGTGGATGTGATCTATATGGACTTCAGTAAGGCATTCGACAAGATTGCCCATGGGACACTGGTTAGCAAGGTTAGATCCCATGGAATACAGTGAAAACTAGCCATTTGGATACAGAACTGGCTCAAAGGTGGTGGTGGAGAGTTGTTCTTCAGACGAGTGGAGTGCCTCAAGGATCGGTGCTGGGTCCAATACTTTTTGTCATTTATATAAATGATTTGGATGTGAGCATAAGAGGTATAGTTAGTAAGTTTGCAGATGACACCAAAGTTGGAGGTGGAGTGGACAGTGAAGAAGGTTACCTCAGATTACAATGGGATCTTGATCAGATGGGCCAATGGGCTGAGAAGTGGCAAATGGAGTTTAATTTAGATAACTGCGAGGTGCTGCATTTTGGGAAAGCAAATCTTAGCAGGACTTATACACTTAATGGTAAGGTCCTAGGGAGTGTTGCTGAACAAAGAGACAATAGACAATAGATGCAGGAGTAGGCCATTCTGCCCATCGAGCCTGC
>NW_025120024.1:0-1045 GCF_004010195.1 Chiloscyllium plagiosum
ATTTTCCTCTTGTCTGAAAGTAAAAGGTTAATAAATGGGCATTTTACTTGAGAAGCCTCGATGTCCAGCCAGATTGATTGCGGGTCAGACAAGACCCAATCAGATATGTAACTTAATAGGGAACTTAACTGATATTTCCTAAAATCTGGGAAATCCAATCTTCCCCTTGCCTGTGGAAGCTATAGCTTCTTCACCTTATTGAGGGGCCGTCTATGATTCCAGATAAAGGTATCCAACCAGCCATATAATTTAGGTAGTGCCAGCCTCGGCAGCATTAGCGGAAGCATTTTCAAAGGGTATAGGAGACCGGGCAGGACATTCATTTTAATTAGTGCTATTCTACCTAGCCAGGAAATTGGAAGGTCTCCCCATCGCTGGAGGTTCTGCCTTATCCTTTCCAGTAAATGCACAAAGTTAGCCTGGTATAACTGACCAAATACTGGGGTAATAAAAATTCCTACATATAAGAAACCCTCCAGGGACCAATGAAAGGGAAAATGGGATCCGTCCACTAAGTGGGGTATCATGGCAAGGCCACCCACTGGCATAGCCTCCGATTTTGAGAAATTAATTTTATAGCCTGAAAATGCGCTAAATGTATTAATAATTGGATTAAGTGAGGTACGGACCTCAGAGGATTACTGAGGAATAGAAGAACAGCATCTGCATAAAGGGTAATTTTATGTTTACCTGTACCAATCCTCGGGGCCGTTATATTAGGATCAGCCCGTATAGCTTCTGCTAGTGGTTCAATTATTAGCATAAATAACAATGGCGAGAGAGGGCATCCCTGACGGCAGCCCCTATCCACACTGAAGCTATATGAACCAAATCCATTGGTAAGCACAACTGCTTTAAATCACTATACAATGTTGAGACCCATTTGGTAAATACCTTGCCAACGCCAAACCTATCCAATGTGTGAAACAAATAGGACCATTCAACCCTATTGAATGCCTTTTCCACGTCTAATGAGACGACTACTCCTGGTATGTTTCCCTGACAGCAGGCATGAATCATATTCAAAACCTTTCTAATATTATTG
>NW_025120025.1:0-1045 GCF_004010195.1 Chiloscyllium plagiosum
TAAAGCCACGCCAGCTCGCCCACGGAGACATTGAGAATGATTAACTGATATGGGTGAGCAGGGCAGAACCTCAGCAGATCACAGGATATTGAGGGACAAAGGTTACAAGATAAACAAGTGACCACATCAGTGAACAGGCACTGTGTGTTTGAATCTGACTGGTAGATATGTATGCACAATGACCTGATGTAATCAAAATACCGAGTTAATTGAATTATTAATTGGATGTAATTAATTTACAGAAATGATGTAATTAACTGCCTGGCCAACTGATTTACAGACCTGATGTAATCATCACCCAGTTGGTTGATTTGTGGACTTGATATGATCAACTGCACAATAACAGTTAATTTGTAGACTGACACAACTTTGATGTCAGAAAGTGTACGATTGGTATCGTGCCGTTGTTTGACAGAGAGAGCTGGATTGTCCTGTGTGATGGTCTGGAGTTCCTCTCCTGGCTGTAATCGATTTCCGCTGGAATAAACTGCTGTTACTGCTGAATTGCCCAGACCTTCAGAGTCTTCTTGCCTCAGAGACAGCGGTCACTCCTACAGCAGTAATATCTGGATTACTCCCAGTGCCGTGTCCCAGTGGGAGTAGGAATAGGAGGCTAGAGGAATGGCTTCTGGGGTAGAAGAGACCTGTATCAGAAGGAAAGGTTGCACCTGAATTGCAAGGGGACTAACATACTGGTGGGGAGAGTTGCTCGAGCTGCTTGGGTTGGGGGAGATGGGGATGGAATTGACACCCAGGGAGATAGTGAGGAAAGGGCTCAGTCTGAGACTGGTATAGTTGGGAAAAGGGGCAAGTCAATTACACTTGGGCAAGCACGAAAAAAGCAGACAGCGAGGTAAAACCGATAGATTAAACTGTATTTAGTTCAAGGCAAGTGGTCTAACAGGTAAGGCAGGTGAACTCAGGGCATAATTGGGAACATGGGCCTGGGATATCATTGCAATTACAGATCCGTGGCTCAGGGATGGACACAACTGACAGTTTAATGTCCCAGGAAATAGATACTTGAGGAAGGATTGAAATTGGG
>NW_025120026.1:0-1045 GCF_004010195.1 Chiloscyllium plagiosum
ATATCTCTCACTGTGTAAAACCCCGTGCTAACATAGATATCCCTCACTGTGTAACACCCTGTGCTAACACAGATACCCCTCACTGTGTAAAACCCCATGCTAACACAGATACCCCTCACTGTGTAAAACCCCGTGCTAACACAGATACCCCGCACTGTGTAAAACACCGTGCGAACACAGATATCTCTCACTGTGTGAAACCCTGTGCTAACACAGATATCTCTCACTGTGTGAAACCCTGTGCTAACACAGATATCCCTCACTGTGTAACACCCTGTGCTAACACAGATACCCCTCACTGTGTAAAACGCCGTGATAACACAGACATCTCTCCCGTGTTAGACCTCGCATGAACTCAGATATCCCTCCCTGTTTAAGACCTCGTGCTAACAAGGATATCCCTCCCTGTGTAAAACCCCGCTGCGAACACAGATATCCCTCCCTGTGTAAAACCCCGTGCGAACACAGATACCCCTCCCTGTGTAAAAGCCCGTGCTAAAACAGATATCCCTCCCTGTGTAAAAGCCTGCGCTTACACAGATATCCCTCCCTGTGTAAAACCCCGTGCTAACACAGATATCTCTCACTGTGTAAAACCCCATGCTAACACTGATATCCCTCACTGTGTAACACCTTGTGCTAACACAGAAACCCCGCCCTGTGTAAAACCCCATGCTAACACAGATACCCCTCCCTGTGCAAAACGCCGTGATAACACAGATATCCCTCCCTGTATAAGACCTCACATGAACACAGATATCCCTCCCTGTGTAAGACCTTGTGCTAACACAGATATCCCACCCTGTGTAAAACCCCCTGCTAACACAGAAATCCCTCACTGTGTAAAACCCCGTGCTGACACAGATATCCCTCACTGTGTAAAACCCCGTGCTAACACACATACCCTCCTTGTGAAAAACCCCGTGCTAACACAGATATCCCTCCCTGTGTAAAACCCCGTGCTTACACAGATATCCCTCCCTGTGTAAAACCCCGTGCTAACACAGGTACACCTCACTGAGTAAAACCCTGTGCTAACACAGAT
>NW_025120027.1:0-1045 GCF_004010195.1 Chiloscyllium plagiosum
ACGCCTCGAGACCACTTGATCCCTTGTCCAATCCTCATGGTTACTACATGATGAATTGTTACATGATTTGCACACTGCTATATGATCACCACGACAGATAATTAAAAATCGTTGATCTATATGAGAAAACAATGGAATTCATAGAAGACATGTTTCATAAGATCACAGAAGACACCAGAATTGGAGACTGCAAAGAAGCTGATCTAAGATTCCAGAAGGATTGCAATCCAATGCGTCTTTGGGCTGAAAAATGTAACTTGGTATTTATAGAAATAAAATTCCAGCATCTGCCATGCCAGGATTTGAACAGAATTATATCTGGACATTCATATTAACAATGCAGTAATAATAATACAAGGGCACTATTAACCCGCAACAATTACTGGAGCCGTCAGATGCGTCTCGTTTAGTTTGGCATTATGTTCAGTATGAGCTGGTAGGAGTGAAAGACCTGTTTTCATGTTACGTGAGTCTATGACTTTGACGGTATTAAACTGGCAGCTGGTTGGGATTAACAGCAGCATTGACAGTCTAATTGATCTCCTTCTGGGATATGTAATCTTGTTGGTTACTCTGGAGCTTTTTTTTGCTCATTGAGCCCTTCCCACACATAGGACTGTTGAACAGTTTGTCCCCAGTTTGACTGAGTAAATGAATTTCCACTTCAGCAGATAATTGAATCCCGCATTGCGCTGGTTTCTCTGTGATATCGGTGTCCTTGTAACTACCCAGGGTGAACGATTGTTTCAAATCATGTCCACGCAGACGCAAGTCTCGTTGTCCATGTTGTGAATGTGTTTTTATTCTTCCCGATATACCCACTGGGTGTGGATGTCGCTGGTCAGGACAGCATTTGTTGTTCATCTTGATTTGCTGCTGCCTCGCTGCACGAGAGACATGGATTCGATCCCAGTCTCGTGTGACTGTGTGCAGATTGCACATTCTCTCTTTGCTGTAAATAGGATTCACTACTCCAAACCCAAGGACTCCTCCAAGTACATAGGATTCACTACTCCAAACCCGGTGCCCATTACTATTGTTTATC
>NW_025120028.1:0-1045 GCF_004010195.1 Chiloscyllium plagiosum
CCAGTGTGGTCTCACCCAGGCCCCAGTTGTGACAGACCCACCCTGCCCATCATCCTAACCTCACGCGATCCCTTCTGTACTGGGGGGAGACCCGGGGGTCTGAGGTTCCCCACACACCAGCCTACCCAACCTCCTGGTTCACGTCCACTTTAATTCCCACTCCACCTCCCCTGCCCAACTTCCCTAATCAGCTCCCATCGCAATAAACCCCGTCCCTGTGCCCCCCCCCAAGCCCAACCCTGACTGGGGGGTTTCAGACTGAAGCACTGGCTCTCCGACCCCATCCCTGTGCCCACCCCCCTCCCCATTCCTGCCTGAAATGTTGACTCTGCCTGCGCTCTCCCAGTGTCACCTCTACTGCCCCTGAATAGCCGTGTTGGGTAGCCCCCTGCCCGTGTGACTGCTCGATGGGGGGGGTGAGGAGGCCGAATGGCCTTTCCTGGGGAGTGGGCTGGGCTCCCTCGCCCTCCCGGGGAGATTGTTCCTCACCCTGTGTTCACTCCCTGACAGACCACCGTGCACGCCTATACAGCCACCCAGAAGACAGTGGATGGGCCGTCGGCGAAGGCGTGGCGTGATGGGCGGGGTGCCCACCAGAACGTCATCCCCGCATCGACCGGCGCTGCCAAAGCTGTGGGAAAGGTCATCCCGGAGCTGAACGGGTAAGTATCCCTGTCCCTGAACCGGGGAGCTCTCTCTCTCTCCACCCTCCCCGGTCTCCCTTCGCTATCTGGACGTTCCTGTGAAACCGTTCGGATGCCGAAATGGCGTAAAGGGAAGAGGCTTCCCCCCCCGCTCCTTTTTATTGTTGTGAAAGCGCAAGCCCTGTCCTTGGATTTCTTGTCCTTGGTGATAACGGGTCGCGATGTGGGTCTGTCGGAACGGTTAAGAGGCGAAAAGCAGGGAATATCTGTGCGGGGTTTTGCTCTCCAATAATCCACACAATCCCAACAGTGTGGAAACAGGCCCTTCGGCCCAACATGTCCACGCCGACCACCTGAAGAGTATCCCACCCAGACCCATTCCACTAACCTGCACATCCCTG
>NW_025120029.1:0-1045 GCF_004010195.1 Chiloscyllium plagiosum
AAGTTGTCCAATATTTAGATTTGATTTGTTTACTCTGTCCCTACTGTTTTTAACATTTCGGGTTATTAAAGCTAGTTTGCAGTCGGCAAGAAGTAGAATTTTCAATATAAACAGTCTTGAAGGAGATTCAATAATGATTTCTTGTGGTTACAACATTTTAAAAAAACATGAAAATGAAAGGGTTGGACGTATATGGGCCAAGCGTCGGCAGGTGGGACAAGGTTCGTTTGGGATTATGGTAATCTAAGGAGAAAGTGAGAACTGCAGGTGCTGGAGATCAGAGCTGAAACATGTGTTGCTGGAAAAGCGCAGCAGGTCAGGCAGCATCCAAGAAACAGGAGAATCGACGTTTCGGGCATAAGCCCTTCCTCAGGAATGAGGGGGGTGTGCCAAGCAGGCTAAGATAAAAGGTAGGAAGGAGGGACTTTGGGGAGGAGCATTGAAAATGCGATAGGTGGAAGGAGGTTAAGGTGAGGGTGATAGGCTGAAGAGGCGGTGGGGTCAGAGAGGTCGGGAAGAAGATTGCAGGTCAAGAAGGCGGTGCTGAGTCCGAGGGTAGGGACTGAGATAAGGTGGGGAGGGGAAATGAGAAAGCTGGAGAAATCTGCATTCATCCCTTATGGTTGGAGGGTTCTGAAGCGGAAGATGAGGTGCTCTTCATCCAGGCGTCGTGTTGCCAAGGTCTGGCGATGGAGGAGGCCAAGGACCTGCATGTCCTTGGCGGAGTGGGTGGGGGAGTTAAAGTGTACAGCCGCGGGGTGGTTGTGTTAGGTGTTGCGGGTGTCCCAGAGGTGTTCGCTGATACATTCTGCAAGTAGGTGGCCTGTCTCCCCAATGTAGAGGAGGCCACATCGGATGCAGTGGATGCAGTATATGATGTGGTTGGAGGTGCAGGTGAATTGGTGACAGATATGGAATGATCCCTTGGGGTCTTGGAAGGAAGTGAGGGGGAGGTGTGGGCCCAAGTTTTGCATTTCTTGAGGTTGAGGGGAAAGTTCTGGGAATGGAGGTTGGGTTGGTGGGGTGTGTGGAACTGACGAGGGAG
>NW_025120030.1:0-1045 GCF_004010195.1 Chiloscyllium plagiosum
TTTTTAAAAAAAGAGGAATCACTCTACTCACCACGAGTAATGCAAATATTGGGAGGGGCTGTAGTCTGGAATGGTGGTGTTTGCTACAGCACTGGGAGATGTTGTCAAGAGGAACAAGAGGAATCTTACAGAAATTCCTGCTTTCCAGAAACTCCTGTTCACATTACATTCTGTTAAAAAAGGCCACTTTCAAAAGCTATGACTGCAATATATGTTGCCTTTTTTTCAACTTGAACCATGGTCAGTTCTTTTTGAAGAGATGGGGTGAGGGGAGGTGGCCGATGTAATAGTATTGGGAAGCAGAGAGTTAGGTAGTCAATGTGTTTTCAATATGTTTAGCCTCATTGGACAGTCCAGTGCTTTGAAGTGAACAACTGAAGGCCTGAACATTGAAGGTCTGGAAATGATTATTGAACGACTTTGTGTGAATGTATGCTCAATTATTCGCTGGCTTTTAACTGGGAGGTGGTAGGATTTAGAAAATGGCAGGTCGGGACTCTGACACCTTCTCATTGCTAAGCCATGCTGACATAGACCGGTTCTCTGTGACATCTTGACTCTCCATGATATCTCAAGCCTGCCTCCCTCATTTCCCTGATTGTGCCCACCTTTGCAGCCTCAGCAATGATCATCATTATCAGTCGGGCTCAGAAATGTGTTGATCTGTCCTCCCTCTTACTGGAGTAGCAACTCTTGAAACTAAGCTGCGCTGTCAACTGATGAGTAACCCTGGCAAGAATCTCTTCATTTTAGATTAGAATGGTGCTGGAAAAGCACATCAGGTCAAGCAGCATCTGAGGAGCAGGAAAATCGCCGTTTCGGACAAAAGCCCTTCATCAATGAAGAATCTCTTCATTGGTCACTGCTGGCAATATACCATCCTTAGCATACGCCAAAACCTCCAGGTTTCAGTCCCGGCATCAGGTCTGCAGCATTCACTGCAAGCTTCACCTAAAATGTTTTTTTACAAGTCTAACGATAGAGCAAAGATTACATGCCAGTCAATAATTTGTTTAATGTAAAATAACAAACTGTGGAAGTTGAC
>NW_025120031.1:0-1045 GCF_004010195.1 Chiloscyllium plagiosum
AATCCATATGTCTGTCCAATGACCATTTAAATGTTCTTAAAATTGGCATGTCTACCACTGTTGCAGGCAGGGCATTCCACAACCCGACACCTCTCTGAGTAAATAAACTACCTCTGACATCTGTCCTATTTCTATCACGCCCCGAATTTAAAGCTATGTCCCCTCGTGCAAGCCATCACCATCTGAGGAAAAAGGCTCTCATCGTCCACCCTATCTAAACCTCTGATCATCTCATATGTTTCAATTAAGACTCTTCTCAACCTTCTTCTCTCTGATGACAACAGCCTGAAGTCCCTCAGCCTTCCTTCGTAAGACCTCCCTTCCATACCAGTCAACATCCCAGTAAATATCTTGTGAACCCTTTCCAAAGCATCCACATTCTTCCTATAATGTGGTGATCGGAACTATGTGCAATACTCCAACACCAGCCGCACCAGAGATTTGCACAGCTGCAGCATAACCTCATGGCTCCGATACACAATTCCTCTATTCAAAAAAGCCAAAACAACGTAGGTCGTCTTAATATCTTTATCAACCTGGGTGGCAACTTTCTGTGCATGGACACCGACATCTCTCTGTCTATCAACACTACCAAGACACTTACCACTAGCCCAGTCCTCTGCATTCCTGTTTCTCCTTCTCAAGTGAATCACCTCACAGTTTTCAACATTAAACTCCCTTTGCCACCTCTCAGCCGATCTCTGCAGCTTATCTATGTCCTCCTGGAACGAACAACATCCTTTGGCACTATCCATACCTCTATCGACTTTCGTGTCATCTGCAAATTCACGAAACCATCCTTCTACAACCTCATCCCAGTCATTTGTCAAAATGACAAACACTGCTGGCACCAAATAAGATCCTTGTAGTCCAAGAGAAGTTAATGAACTCCAGGATGAACACTTCCAATCAACCACAACCCTTAGTCTTCTTTCAGCTAGCCAAGTTCTGACCTGAACCGCTAAATCACACTCAATCCCACGCCTCCATATTTTGTGCAATAGCCCTACCATAGGGAACTTTCTCAAACGCCTTACTGAAATCC
>NW_025120032.1:0-1045 GCF_004010195.1 Chiloscyllium plagiosum
ACAAACAGCAGAGGACACAGAACTGATCTCTGTTGAACTCCACTTGTAACTGGGCTCCAGGCTGAATATTTGCCATCTACCACCACTCTCTGACTTCGACCGGTTAGCCAGTTCTCTATCCAACTGGCCAAGCTTCCCACTATCCCATGCCTCCTGATTTCCGCATAAGCCTACCATGGGGAACCTTATCAAATGCCTTACTAAAATCCATGTACACTACATCCACTGCTCTACCCTCATCCACATGCTTGGTCACCTCCTCAAAGAATTCAATAAGACTTGTAAGGCAAGACCTATCCCTCACAAATCCGTGCTGGCTGTCCCTAATCAAGCAGTGTCTTTCCAGATACTCATAAATCCTACCCCTCAGTACCCTTCCCATACTTTGCCTACCACCGAAGTAAGAGTAACTGGCCTGTAATTCCCGGGGTTATCCCTATTCCCTTTTTTGAACAGGGGCACAACATTCGCCACTCTCCAGTCCCCTGGCACCACCCCTATTGATAGTGAAGATGAAAAGATCATTGCCAACGGTTCTGCAATTTCCTCTCTTACTTCCCACATAATCCTAAGATATATCCCGTCAGACCCGGGGGACTTGTCTATCCTCAAGTTTTTCAAAATGCCCAACACATCTTCCTTCCTAACAAGTATCTCCTCTCGCTTACCAGTCTGTTTCATACCCTCCTCTTCAACAATATGGTCCCTCTCATTTGTAAATACTGAAGAAAAGTACTCATTCAATACCTCTCCTATCCTTCCGACTCAATATACAGTCTCCCACTACTGTCCTTGATCGGACCTACCTCGTTCTCGTCATTCTCATGTTTCTCACATATGCATAAAAGCCCTTGGGGTTATCCTTGATCCTACCCGCCAAAGATTTTTCATGCCCTCTCTTAGCTCTCCTAATTCCTTTCTTCAGGTCCCTTCTGGCTATCCTGTATCCCTCCACTACTCTGTCTGAACCCGGTTTCCTCAACCTTACGTAAGCCTCCTTCTTCCTCCTTAGAAGACATTCAACCTCCCTCGTCAACCAAAGTTC
>NW_025120033.1:0-1045 GCF_004010195.1 Chiloscyllium plagiosum
AATTCCCCAGTGCAAGTTTATCCCTGAAATCCCCGATGCAAGTTTATCCCTGAAGTCCCCAGTGCAAATTTGTGCTGAATTCCCCAATGCAAGTTTATCCTGAACACCCCAGTGCAAGTTTATCCCTGAATTCCCCAGAGCTTGTTTGTGCTGAATTTCCCCAGTGCACGTTTATCCTGAATTCCCCAGTGCAAGTCTATCCCTGAATTCCTGAGTCCAAGCTTGTGCTGAATTCCCCAGTGCACGTTTATCCTTAATTCCCCAGTGCAAGTTTATCCCTGAATTCCCCAATGCAAGTTTATCCCTGAATTCCCCAAAGCAAGTTTATCCTGAATTCCACAATGCAAGATTATCCCTGAAATCCCCAGTGCATGTTTATCCTGAATTCCACAATGCAGGTGTATCCCTGAATTCCCCAGGGCAAGTTTATCCTGAATTCCCCAATGCAAGTTTATCCCTGAATTCCGCAATGCAAGTTTATCCGTGAATTCCCCAATGCAAGTTTATATCTGAATTCCCCAGGGCAAGTTTATCCTGAATTCCACAGGGCAAGTTTATCCCTGAATACACCAGTGCAAGTTTATCCTGAATTCCCCAGTGCAAGTTAATCCCTGCATTCCCCAGTGCAAATTTATATCAGATTTCCCCAGTGCACGTTTGTCCTGAATTCTCCAGTTCATGTTTATCACTGAATTCCCCAGTGCAAGTTTGTGCTGAATTCCCCCGTGCAAGTTTATCCTGAATTCCACAATTCAAGCTTATCCCTGAATTCCCGAGTGCAAGTTGGTCCTGGATTCCACAGTGCAAGTTTATCCCTGAATACACCAGTGCAAGTCTATCCTGAACACCCCAGTGCAAGATTATCCCTGAATTCTCCAGTGCAAGTTTGTCCTGAATTCCCCAGTGCAAGTTTATCCCTGTATTCTCCAGTGCAAGTTTGTCCTGAATTCCCCAGTGCAAGTTTATCCCTGAATTCCCCAGTGCAAGTTTGTGCTGAATTCTCCAGTGCACATTTATCCTGACTTCCCCAGTGCAAGTTTGTGCT
>NW_025120034.1:0-1045 GCF_004010195.1 Chiloscyllium plagiosum
AATTACAGAGTGAATAATAAACAACTGGCAGGACTCACAGAATGAATAATAAACAACTGGCAGGTGTTGCACAGTGAATAATAAACAACTGGCGGGAGTTACAGTGTGAGTAATAACTGAGTGGCGGGAGTTTCCGAGTGAGTAATAACTGACTGTCTGGAGTTACACTGTGTGTAATAACTAAGCGGCGGGAGTTACAGAGTGAGTAATAACCGAGTGGTGGGAGTTTCAGAGTGAATAATAACCGAGTGGCGGGAGTTATAGGGTGAGTAATAAACGAGTGGCGGGAGTTACAGAGTGAATAATAAACAACTCGCAGGTGTTACAGAGTGAATAATAAACAACTGGCAGGTGTGACAGAGTGAATAATATACCACTGCCGGGAGTTACAGAGTGAATAATAAACAACTGGCAGGTGTGACAGAGTGAATAATAAACAACTGCCGGGAGTTACAGAGTGAAAAATAAACAACTTGCCGGTGTTACAGCGTGAATAATAAACAACTGGCGTGAGTAACAGAGTGGGTAATAAACAACTGGCAGGAGTTTCAGAGTGAATAATACACAACTGGCAGGTGTGACAGAGTGAATGATAAACAACTGGCAGGAGTAACAGAGTGAAAAATAAACAACTTGCCGGTGTTACAGAGTGAATAATAAATAACTGGCGGGTGTTACAGAGTGAATAATAAACAACTGGCGGGAGTTACAGAGCGAATAATAAACAACAGGCAGGTGTGACAGAGTGAATAATAAACAACTGGCGGGAGTTACAGAGTGAATAATAAACAACTGGCAGGAGTTACAGAGTGAATAATAAACAACTGGCAGTTGTTACAGAGTGAATAATAAACATCTGGCGGGTGTGGCAGTGTGAATAATATACAACTGGCAGGTGTTACAGAGCGAATAATAAACAACTGGCAGGTGTTACAGAGTGAATAATAAACAACTTGCGGGTGTTACAGACTGAATAATAAACATCTGGCGGGTGTAGCAGTGTGAATAATATACAACTGGCAGGTGTTACAGAGCGAATAATAAA
>NW_025120035.1:0-1045 GCF_004010195.1 Chiloscyllium plagiosum
CCAGCGCAGGGGTGTGAATGAGCCCAGCGCAGAGGTGTGAATGACCCCAGTGCAGGGGTGTGAATGATCCCAGAGCGTGGGAGAGAATGAGCCCAGCGCAGGGGTCTGAATGTGAATGAGCCCAGCGCTTGGGAGAGAATGAGCCCAGTGCAGGGGTGTAAATGAGGCCAGTGCAGGGGTGTAAATGAGCCCAGTGCAGGGGTGTGAATGATCCCAGAGCGTGGGAGAGAACGAGCCCAGCGCAGGGGTGTGAATGTGAATGAGCCCAGGGCTTGGGAGAGAATGAGCTCAGCGCAGGGGTGTGAATGAGCCCAGTGCAGGGGTCTGAATGAGCCCAGCGCAGGGGTGTGAATCAGCCCAGCGCAGGGGTGTGAATGAACCCAGTGCAGAGGTCTGAATGAGCCCACTGCAGGGGTGTGAATTAGCCCAGCGCAGGGGTGTGAATGAGCCCAGCGCAGGGGTGTGAATGAGTCCAACGCAGAGGTGTGAATGAGCCCAGCGCAGTGCTATGAATTAGCCCAGCGCATGGGTGTGAATGAGCCCAGCGCAGATGTGTGAATGAGCCCATGGCAGTGGTATGAATGAGCCCAGCGCAGATGTGTGAATGAGCCCAGCGCAGATGTGTGAATGAGCCCAGCGCAGGGGTGTGAATGATCCCAGAGCTTGGGAGCGAATGAGCCCAGTGCAGCGGTGTGAATGAGCCCAGCGCAGTGGTATGAATGAGCCCAGCGCAGGGGTGTGAATGAGCCCAGCGCAGGGGTGTAAATGATCCCAGAGCGTGGGAGAGAACGAGCCCAGCGCAGGGGTGTAAATGATCCCAGAGCGTGGGAGCGAATGAGCCCAGTGTAGGGGTGTGAATGAGCCCAGCGCTTGGGAGAGAATGAGCCCAGCGCAGCGGTGTGAATGAGCCCAGCACAGGGGTGTGAATGAGCCCAGCACAGGGGTGTGAATGAGCCCAGTGCAGGGGTATGAATAAGCCCAGCGCAGTGGTATGAATGAGCCCAGCGCAGGAGTGTGAATGAGCCCAGCGCAGGGGTGTGAATGA
>NW_025120036.1:0-1045 GCF_004010195.1 Chiloscyllium plagiosum
AGTCTCATCTGGATTGAGTGGGACTCCTGTACACTCTGTGCTCAGAGAGTCTCATCTTGGCTGAGTGGTGTTTCTGTACACACTGTGCTCAGAGAGTCTCATCTGGACTCAGTGAGGTTCCTGAAAACACTGTGCTCAGAGAATTTCATCTGGGCTGAGTGAGGTTCCTGTAAACACTGTGCTCAGAGAGTCTCATCTAGGCTGAGTGGGGTTTCTGTGTACACTGTGTTCAGAGATTCTCATCTGGGCTGAGTGAGGCTCCTGTACACACTGTCCTCAGAGATTCTCATCTAGACTGAGTGGGGTTTCTGTACACACTGTGCTCAGAGAGTCTCATCTCGGCAGAGTAGGGTTTCTGTACACACTGTGCTCAGAGATTCTCATCTGGGCTGAGAGATGCTCCTGTACACACTGCTCAGAGAATCTCATCTGGGTTGAGTGTGGCTTGTGTACACACTGTGCTCAGAGAGTCTCATCTGGGCTGAGTGAGGCTCCTGTACTTACTGTGCTCAGAGAGTCTCATCTAGGCTGAGTGGCGTTTGTGTACACACTGTACTCAGAGAGTCTCATCTGGGCTGAGTGGGGTTTCTGTACACAGTGTGCTTAGAGATTCTCATCTGGGTTGAGTGAGACTCCTGTACACACTGTGCTCAGAGAGTCTCATCTGGGCTGAGTGAGGTTCCTGTACACACACTGCTCAGGGAGTCTCATCTGGGCTGAGTGGGGCTCCTGTACACACTGTGCTCAGAGAGTCTCATCTAGGCTGAGTGATGCTCCTGTACACACTGTGGTCAGGGAGTCTCACCTGGGCTGAGTGAGGCGTCTGTACACACTGTGCTCAGGGAGTCTCATCTGGGCTGAGAGAGGCTCCTGTACACACTGTGTTCAGAAAATCTCATCTGGGCTGAGTGAGGCTCCTGTACACACTATGCTCAGGGAGTCTCATCTGGGCTAAATGTGATTTCTGTACACACGGGGCTCAGAGATTCGCATCTGGGCTGAGTGAGGCTCCTGTACACACTGTGCTCAGAAAATCTCATCTGGG
>NW_025120037.1:0-1045 GCF_004010195.1 Chiloscyllium plagiosum
CGGGATTCAGATGTTTCAGTAAGAATAGAAAAGGTGGCAAAAGAGGTGGAGGTGTGACATTTTGATCAGGGTCAATATTACAGTTGAAGAAAGAATGTTTGGAGAATCGTAACCTGAGGTGGTATGGGTGGAGGTTAGAAACAGGAAAGGCGAAGTCACCATGCTGGGAGTTTTCTATAAGCCTCCAAGTAGGCCCAGAGATGTAGACGAAAGGATAGCACAAATGATTCTCAATTGGAGTGAGAGAGGCAGGGTAGTTGTCATGGGGGAGTTCAACTATCCACATATTGACTGGGATCACTGCAGTGCAAGTACCTTCGATGGGTCACTTTTTTGTCCAGTGTGTGCAGGAGGGTTTCCTGACATATTATGTAGACAGGCCTACAAGGGTCGAAGCCACTTTAGATTTAGTACTGGGCAACGAGCCTGGCCAGGTGTTAGATTTGGAAGTAGGTGAGCACTTTGGAGACAGCGATCACAATTCTGTCAGATTTACTTTAGTGATGAAAAGGGATAGGTGTACTCCAATAAGCAAGAGTTACAGCTGGGGGAAGGGAAATTACGATGCAATTAGGAAAGATTTCGGAAGCATAGAATGGGGAAGGAAACTGCTGGGGATGAGCACATTAAAAATGTGGAGCTTATTCAAGGAAAAGGTTCTGTGTGTCCTAGATAAGTATGGACCTGGCGGGCAGGGCGGAAGGTACAGAACGCGTGAGCCGTGGTTTACTAAGGAAGTGGAATCCCTGGTCAAGAAGAAGAAGAAGGCTTATGCAAGGACAAAATGTGAAAACTCATTTCGGACGCTTGAGGGTTACACGGACGCCAGGAAAGACCTAAAAAAGAGAGCTCAGCAGAACCAGGAGGAGACATGAGAAGTAGTTGGCGTATAGGATCATGGTTAACCCTCAGGCTTTCCATCGGTATGTCAGGAATAAAAGAATGACGAAGTTAAATTCGGGCCAATCAAGGATAATAGTGGGAAATTGTGTGTGGAGTCAGAGGAGATAGTGGAAGCATTAAATAAATATTTTTCGACAGTGTT
>NW_025120038.1:0-1045 GCF_004010195.1 Chiloscyllium plagiosum
CAATTCAAAATGGTGCTCTTTGCAATGAAGAACAGAACAGCTACATTCCAAAGACTCATGTACATCGCTGTGGCCAGCTTAACAATTTGTTTGGTTTACCTTGATGATAATGATGTTTTGTTAGTCATGGAAAGATCACATGTTATAGCTTACAGAGCTCTTTGAACAATTATGAGAAGCAAAACTGGTAAAAAAAATTAATTTAAACAGATTTCGTTCGCAGAGGCAGGGGTGAAATTCTTGGAATATGATGTCGGGTATGAAAGATGGCCCCAAGGAAAGTGAAGACGAAGGTTATTGAGAAATTCCGACGACCGTCCACGAATAAAGAGTTGCTTTGATTGTTGGGATTGAACAGATTCTACTGGAAGTTTATATCAAACTTCAGTGGTACTGCTGACAGAATTACTAAAGAAGAACATGAAATTTCGGTGAACAACGCCAGGAGACATTTAAGAACTGAAAAACCATAATAAGCAGAACACCAATATTAGCATCCAAAGACGTTTTTGAAACTCCTCAAAGTTGCAATCGATGCTACCAAGAAATGTTTTGGATCTGTATCAATGCAAGAAAGTGAAAATGGAATTCAATGGTCAATTTGCCACTATTCAACGAACGTTTATATCCACCAGAGAAAATACTCTATCATCAAAAAATGTTTATATGATGAGTAATGTTGCAGAAATCGTTGTATACAAGGACGACAATGCTCTCACATTTATGGAGATATATAAAGACAAAAACATTTCAGTATTCCGTTGCAGTCAGATGTTACAGACTTTCAATTTTAAAAATGTACATGTTGTTGATTGCAATCAATGTGACCTAAGATGCATCATCACCGATTTAAAATAAAGGTGTAGAGATGATTAGACCGTATCGCTTCCAGTGTTATATATGTTTGCAAAATTTGTACGTAAAGTTTAACTGAAATTAGTAAAATAGGTATTTCATCATAACGGTATCAAAAATAAGAGAAAAGAAATGAAGCCATCTTTTCATTATGGTTCTTAAAGTTAAATCAGGGTCGGATGAGGAAGTG
>NW_025120039.1:0-1045 GCF_004010195.1 Chiloscyllium plagiosum
GATGATGCTGCCCCTTTACCAAGGTTGTGTGTCTTTGGTATTTTTCTTAGTGTGTTTGTAAATGCAACGGTTCCGGGATGTCGAGTTCGGATAGGTTGCAGAGATAATTTCGTGATAGCTAACAGAAACTGCCTCAGGCAAAAAGGTTTTCAAATGTAAAAAACATCTGCAATGAAAGGAGTGAGGCCAATTGTCCCACCTCTGATTATATCTGGTCTGGTTTAGTTTGTGTTGGTGTTTTGCAATTTGTCAGATTTATAAACTGTTGGTAAAAGGAGCAGCGACAGGGAAGAAGTAGTTCCATGCTGAATCACTCTCTGATGTCTCTCCTGCAAGACGGATTTCATCCGTTTCGACATTGGGTGCTAATGCAGGTTGTTGGAGGAATTTTGACCAGTCATGAAGTTGGGACAGTCTGTTTGGTTTTCTGATGAGGTAAGTTATTCAGTCTTTTGTTCTCTTTTGTTTGTGTTTGATTCGATAATCTGTATATAAACTCTGTTTTATTTAAACCGATGAATGTTTATCTGCTCCATCAACCCAGGAATATCCACTTTACACATGCATAAAATCAGAAGAAACGTTAGGGTCTGGGCTACCATCTTAAAATACTTTTAGAGGGTCTGGTCCATAACAGTTGTATTAAAAATAGTGAAATATGGGTTCCTGGTTGGTAAGGGAATCAAAAGTTGTGGGGAGAGGGCCGGAGAATAGAATTAAGAAACAGATCATTGACGATCAAATGACAGAGCAGACATGATGGTAGGAATGGCCCTATTCAGCTGCTACATTGTACAGCGGAGTGATCCCGTCTATGATAACATTTATGGACGGACACAAACAGCTCCAACATGGAAAAAGTGTATATCTCGCTTCCTTGGTTAAACATGGAAGAAACAGCTGGATCCTTCCTTTCATTGAATATTTCACTGTCATCTTTTTCCATTAGTCTTAGGTCCTTGAACTGACGTAACAGTTCTGCAATCAGGGTGCAGGAGGGACATATATTGACATTTTGATTTTTCCCAGGTTGCCGAAATGCACC
>NW_025120040.1:0-1045 GCF_004010195.1 Chiloscyllium plagiosum
TCCTCCCTACCTTTTATCTTAGCCTGTTTGGCACACCCTGCTCATTCCTGAAGAAGGGCTTATGCCAGAAACGTCGATTCTCCTTCTCCTTTAATGCTGATTGACCTGCTGCACTTTTCCAGCAACACATTTTTAAGTTCTGATCCCCAGCATCGGCAGTCCTCACTTTCTCTGGAATAATCAGTATGATGTTATCCGATAGAAGTCATGCCTCATAAATGGTATTAAATTCTTTTTGGACGTGTTCCTTTACCTGTGTTCTCAGCAAGGCCATTGATAACGCCCCACACGCAAAACTGATAAAGGAAGTGTATGTTCAGAGTATCAAAGCAAGTTACATCCAAAATTGTGCTTGTAACAGGAGACAGGGATAAGTGTTGTATCGCTTATTATTTGTAGTAATCATCAATGATGGTCTGGATGGGGTGAGTGCGATAAGTAAGTTTGAGTTTAACATAAAGATTGCCCACGCAGTTGGCAGTGAAGAGGTCTGGCTTACGTTATTGGAAGATATGGATGGATGGGTCAGATGGGCAGGACAATGGCAGATGGAATGTGAATAAGAAGTGATGTGCTTTGAAAGTAGGAACCAGACAGTGGAATACTCAAAGAATGGCAGCACCATTGAAATCTCAGAAGTTGCTTCACCACAGATACCTGAATGTGACGGGACAGGATAATAATTCAGCTGAGAAGGCGCACAGGACTGTGCATATAACCTTTATTCATCGAAGCACAGATTCTAAGAGCTAAACAGAATTTGATTTCCCCAAAGATGGAACATTGTGTGCCACTCTGGGCGCCACACTACAGGAAGGATGAAATTGCCCTGGAGGGGGTGCAGAGGGGATGAACTGTCATGTTCACTGAGATGGAGCATATAAGCTATTCTGAGAGGCTGGAGAATTTCGGATTGTTGGCTTTGGAGCAGAGCAGCCCGAGGGGGACGTGTTTCAGACGGATCAGATTACAAGGCTCATAGACAGATTGGATATACAGGAGCTGCGTTTTATTGTCGAAAGATAAGCAACAAGGAAGCGGACAT
>NW_025120041.1:0-1045 GCF_004010195.1 Chiloscyllium plagiosum
TCATTGCTGCTCACAATGCAGTCTCCTTTACACGAGTGATCCAAAGAGAAACTCTTTTGAGGAACATCTCCACTCTGTCTGTAGAAATGACCCTGGCCTTCTGATTGCTCCCCATTTCAATAACCTACATTGCTCTCACGATTATGAGAATTCTTTGAGGAGTTAATGACAGGTTGGACCAGAGAGTGTTACCTATCTGAACTTGCAGAATGCCTCTGATATGGTACCACACAGGAGGCTGCAGAGTCAGAGGCCAGGTACTAGGATGGATAAAACGTTGGTTCTCTGGCAGGGTGCAGAGTGAGGATAAAATTGTCCCTCTCAAGACGGCAGCCGGTGACTACCAATGTCCCACAAGAGCCAATGTTGGGACCACAACATTTCACCTTATAGATTATTGACCTGAGTGGCGGGGCAGAAGGCATTCTGGCTACGTTTGCAGATGATGCAAAGATAGGTGGAGGGGCATGTAGTATTGAGGAGGCATGGAGCTTGCAGAAAGAATTTGACAGTTTAGGAGAATGGGAAAAGGAGTAGTAGATGGAACACAATGTGGGAGAGTGTGAGGTAATGCGCTTTGGTATGAAGAATACAGGCATGGACTAGTTACTAAATGGGAAAAGAATTCAGAAATCTGAGTAACAAAGGGACTTGGATTCCAAGCACAGGATTCGCCTAAGATAAACTTGCAGATTGAGTCAGTAGTTAAGAAGGCAGATACAATGTTGTCATTCATCTCGAGAGGAGTAGGATATAATGGTGGGGATTCTGAGGCTTTCTAAGGCTCTGGTCAGACCACATTTCCAGTATTTTGTGCCTCATGCCTCAGGAAGGATGTATTAGCCGTGGTGTGTGTCAAGAGAAGGTTCACCAGAAATGAAAAGCTTAACACATGAGGAACATTTGAAGACTCTGGGTTTATACTCGATCGAGATTAGAAGGATGAGGGGGAATTCAATTGAAACTTACAGAATACTGAATGACCTGGATACTGACAAAATTCGGAGGACGATTACACTGGTAGGAGGGCACAGGTTTAGACCAA
>NW_025120042.1:0-1045 GCF_004010195.1 Chiloscyllium plagiosum
GATAGAAATAGAAAGGACGAGGAAGGGGAGGGAAGAATCTGAGACTGTCCAGGTGAATTTGAGGTCAGGGTGGAAGGTGTTGGAGAAGTGGATGAACTGTTCAACCTCCTCGTGGGAGCACGAGGCGGCGCCGATACTGTCATCGATGTAGCGGAGGAAAAGGTGGGGGGTGGGGCCAGTGTAGCTGCGGAAGATGGACTGTTCCACATATCCTATGAAGAGGCAGGCATAGCTGGGTCCCATGCAAAATGACCAGTAATATCACACATTGCACAATAACCTGCAATATCACACGCTGCACAATAACCAGCAATATCACACGCTGCACAATAACCAGTAATATCACACGCTGCACAAAACCAGTAATATCACACATTGCACAATAACCTGCAATATCACACGCTGCACAATAACCAGCAATATCACACGCTGCACAATAACCAGTAATATCACACGCTACACAATAACCTGCAATATCACATGCTGCACAATAACCTGCAATATCACATGCTGCACAATAACCAGCAATATCACACGCTGCACAATAACCAGTAACATCACACACTGCACAATGACCAGTAATATCACACATTGCACAATAACCAGCAATATCAGACGCTGCACAATAACCAGCAATATCACACGCTGCACAATGACCAGAAATATCACACATTGCACAATGACCAGTAATATCACACATTGCACAATAACCTGCAATATCAGACGCTGCACAATGACCAGTAATATCACACATTGCACAATGTCCAGCAATATCACACGCTGCACAATAACCAGCAATATCACACACTGCACAATAGCCAGCAATATCACACACTGCACAATGACCAGCAATATCACACGCTGCACAAGAACCAGCAATATCACACACTGCACAATGACCAGCAATATTATACGCTGTACAATGATCAGCAATATCACACGCTGCAGAATAACCAGCAATATCACACGCTGCACAATGACCAGTAATATCACAAGCTGCACAATGACCAGTAATATCACACACTGCACAATGACCAGTAATATC
>NW_025120043.1:0-1045 GCF_004010195.1 Chiloscyllium plagiosum
ATTAATCATTCTGGTTATTTCACTTGTCTCACCTTACTGTATTCAGCCAAAGACAGCTTCCAAACACTTGCCTCATTATAAAATATAATTTCTAGCAGAGAACATTTTTATCTCAAATACACCTTTTTCCTTGTCATGAAAGTTTCTCATGCCCTTTGTCTGTGACTGATTCTGTGTGTAACATTACACAGTCTTCCACTCTGTTGGCTGGATAGTTGGTTTGTGATGTAGAGGGAGGCCACCAGCGCAGGTTCAATTCCCTACACTGACAGAGGTTACTATGAAGGGGATGCTCTCTCAACCTCACCCCATCACCCGTGTGGTGACCTTCAACGTAAACCACCATGAGTGGTCTCTCCAATGAGAGTTATTTGGGACTCTAATCTATCAATGTTAGCATTTTAATTTTTAACAATTTTTTTATTGAAAAAGGTTTTTTTTATTATTATATTAAACCAATAACAACACAACTCAAATAACTGAACAAAATTACAATAATGTGCATGTGTATACAAAATTAGTTAAAGTCTCCAGTCGGACAGAAGAAAAACAAAAATAAACAATAAATAATAAATAAATAATACGGTTCATCATAACAAAGCGATAGCTCTTGTTCTTCGAGAGCATGAACTGATACACATTCATACGTTCATAATTCTTAATATGTGATTCATTGGACAATATCGTCATGGCTACATAAAAGCCCTTTTTAGAGTGGCAGTTAAACTACAAGGATCGGTGCTGGATTCACTACCTTTTGTCATTGACATAAATGTTTTGGATGTGCGCATAAGAGGTATAATTAGTAAGTTTGCAGATGACTCCAAAATTGGAGGTGTAGTGGAGAGCGAAGAGGGTCACTTCAGATTGAACAAATGGCCAATGGGCTGAGAAGTGGCAGATGGAGTTTAATTCAGATAAATGCGAGGTGCTGCATTTTGCAAAAGAAAATCTTAGCAGGACTTATACACTTCATGGTAAGATCGCAGGGAATGTTGCTGAACAAAGAGACCTTGGAGTGCAGGTTCATAGCTCCTTGAAAGGG
>NW_025120044.1:0-1046 GCF_004010195.1 Chiloscyllium plagiosum
TCGCCCCGGTCAACCTCGTTTCAAGCTTCCCCAACAGCTCCAGAAAACCTCCCGGCAAGGATAGTCGTCCCCTTCGAGTTCAGGTGCAACCCAACTCTTCCGTACGTTTCAAAGTTTTCTTCGAAGTGAACCTAATGTTGCACAAATCTGAAATCCTGTCCCGCACTCTGCATCAACACTTCAGCCAAGCTTTTGCCTGCCAAATCTTCTTATTCTTTCCCTCACTGGCGCGTGGCATAGCGAAAACACCAGCGTTTACTATTCTTGTGGTGCTTCTTTTTCGCCTCCTTCCTTACTCTTTAAATTCAGTTGTCATGCCGTCATGCATTTCCTCGCTGTGTCACCTTAACCATGACTTCTTGCTGTCGACTCAGTAATGCAACAAGCTGTGCCTGCATGTTTTGATCCATCCGCCAATGACACTGTCCATCACTTTGCTGAGATTAACTTTCACCGAATGAGAGATGTGATGTAGCTGGATGGGATAGTTATTTTGCCTTCTGTCATTCAAAAGAGGGCACATGCGGTATAATTCCCAGATTGTCATGTCGCTGCCAGTGATGTGTGGTGTATGAAGTGCGTGCTTTCCATCTTATATGCAATAGCTTTGCGTATTTGATACTGGAGACTGTGAAGTGATGGCAACTTTTCTAGTCAGTGTCTCCAGCAGCTTCTCGATGCTCTCACATTTGATGTTAATCGACTGAAAACAAACAGTATTATACTGGCACCGCAGGAGTCTGCGATAGATCATCCTCTCGACAGTAACAGCAGTACATGGCGCATAGCCGTTGACGCTGTGTCCCTGTACTGACGTGTCAACCTCAGACATTGTCCATCATCTTAGCGTCACACAACCGCACCACAGAAACACACTGTTGAACCGAAATCATCCATTTGTGTGAAACACCTAGTCCCATTTTCCTGCTTTAGAACATTATCCCTCTAAAAACCTACCCGTGTACCTGTCCAAATGTTTTTTTTTTGTTGTAGTTGTACTCACCGAATCAAACCATCTGGCAGATTGCTCCAGACAAGTCTGGCCT
>NW_025120045.1:0-1046 GCF_004010195.1 Chiloscyllium plagiosum
CATTACCCACACCTATATGATGTTGAATTAGATTAGTACTTCCCAGCTGTATATCCTACAAGCAAAATAGATCCTAAGGCTACTCCCTGTGGAACCATTTTAATTCAGCAAATAGTTACCATTTTAATTCAGGAAAAAATACCCTTCCACCTCTGCCCTCTGTCTTCTATGACCAAGCCAGTTTTGTATCTGTCTAGCCATCCCACCCGGAATCTCATGTGATTTTAATTTTCTTACTAATCTGTAAAGTGGGATTTCAAACAATCACCTGAATAAGTCTATATGAAATACAAGTACACCCCTTGCCTCATCAATTATCTTTGCCACGTCAACAACAAAAAAATCAATCATGTTTATGAGACGTGACCTTCTCATAACCATGCTGCCTGTCAATAACAAGTCAAGTTCTTTCAGACGCGCATATAACTTATCCTTCCGTATCTTTGCCAAGAGATGCTCCACCACAGAGGTAAGGTTTGCCTGGCAATTATTATGCTAAAAAAGGTGACCGAGGATCGCAGGGAGATAGCTACATAGAGAATTAGCGTGATACAGGTACATTTGTAAGAGGAATAGATCATTCAGTCGTGGCAGGCAGGAACAAGGAAAAAACCGGTAAAGACTGATAAATGAAACTACATTTATTTCAATGGAAGAGGCCGAACATGTAAGGCAGATTACTTCACGGTAATGGTTGAAAACGTGGGATTGATACATCAAAGTAATTACATAGATATAGCTTAAGGATTAACAGGGCTGTCAGCTTAATGTTCCGAGGTATTGTTGCGATAGTAAGGATGGAAATTGATCCAAGCGAGGAGAGGTAGTGGCGTTTTTGTATAGGGATAACATTACGTCCGTACCTTGGGAAGATAATCATTGGACTATACACAGAGAATTTATTGAGTGAAACTGAGAAATAAGAAATGGATGATCTCATTTTTGGAACTGTGATATAAACGCCAAATGTTAAGCGGGAAATTGAGAAACATATCGGTAAGGAGACGTCTGTAGGAAGAGGCAGGTAGTTATGGTCGGAGATTTTC
>NW_025120046.1:0-1046 GCF_004010195.1 Chiloscyllium plagiosum
CCGACTCACCTCTACCTTCTGCTCCGTTCCTGATCTACTGCTTTGTTTCCCAGCCTCCTGGTTTATTAGTTTAAATCCACACAATTTGCACGAGAAAACATCCCCACTAGGATGTTGGTGCTCATCCAGTTAAGATGCAATCTCTCCATTTCTTAAAGCCCCTACCTATCCTGGTGGAGGGCCCAATGATCCAGAAATCTGAAACCGTCGAACCTGAACTAGCTCTTTTACCATATGTTAATCGTTACCTAATCCTTACTCTTTTACACGAGGCACTGGGTGTAATTCAGACATTACAGAGAATTGTTTTCACACACACACACACACACACACACACACTTCATTACTTTGAAGATGAATACCTGTAACCTTATAAATAATCAGAATGATAAGTGGAATGAAGATATTAGTTAAAGGTAGGATGTGAAAAATTAGAGTAATGAAATTACTCCTTATTAATCACAACAGACGAAGATGTGAAGTTATTGTTGTGATCAAAATTATGAACAAAAAGGGTAAAATAAGAATACTTCGTTTTTCTTAGCTGGCATTACAGCATCCCAGTATCAAGAGCGTCGGCACAAGACCTTGGAGTGAGATAACGCAAAAGTTCTTTATTGAGAGAGTTGTTAGGATTTAGAATGCCCTGCCTGGGAGATTTGTGAATGAAGATTCAAGAGGGAACTGGATATATATTTGAAAGTTTCGAAATTAAAGTGCAACAGAGATAAAAGTGGCAAATGGAAGGATTTGGGAGACATTTCACAAGCTGACGCATGCACAGTGGCCCAATAGCCTCCTTGTTTACATTAAAGTTCTGTACTCTATCATGTACAGATGCAAGTCAAAGCCAGTATCAGATTATTTCCAGCTGTAAATGTTGGCAAATATCTGATCATTTTTCTGCAGCATTACCATTTAAAATGCAAGTATTGCAAGGTCAGCTTGATGATGAAGTCTAATTAGTACTCAGCACACGGATATTTTAAATCATGTATCCCTACAAATAAAATAAATATTTCCTTTGCTTTGCCACAAAACTCTTT
>NW_025120047.1:0-1046 GCF_004010195.1 Chiloscyllium plagiosum
GCTCCCTCAATACCTCAGAAAGTGCTCACTCAGTACCGCAGAAAGTGCTGCATCAATAGCTCAGAAAGTGCTTCCTCATTACCTCAGAATTTGCTCCCTCCGTACCTCAGAAAGTGCTCCCTCAGTACCTCAGAAAGTGCTTCCTCAATACCTCAGAAAGTGCTTCCTCAATACCTCAGGAAGTGCTCCATCAATACCTCAGATAGTTCTCCCTCAGTACCTCAGATAGTGCTCCCTTAATACTTCAGAACTTGCTCCCTCAGTATCTCAGATAGTTCACCCTCAGTACCTCAGAAAGGGCTGCCTCAATACCTCAGATAGTTCTCCCTCAATACCTCTGAAAGTGCTCCCTCAATACCTCAGATAGTTCTCCCTCAATGCCTCAGATAGTGCTCCCACAATACCTCAGATAGTTCCCCCTCAATACCTCAGATAGTGCTCCCTCAGTACCTCAGAAAGTCCTTCCTCAATACCTCAGAAAGTGCTTTCTCAATACCTCAGAAAGTTCTTCCTCCGTACCTCAGATAGTGCTCACTCAATACCTCAGAAAGTGCTCTCTCAATACCTCAGAAAGTGCTTCCTCAATACCTCAGATAGTAGTTCCTGAATACCTCAGATAGTTCTCCCTCAATACTTCAGAAAGTGGTCCCTCAGTACCTCAGATAGTTTTCCCTCAGTACCTCAGAAAGTGCTCCGGCAGTACCTCAGATAGTGCTTCCTCAGTACCTCAGAAGGTGCTCCCTCAATACCTCAGGTAGTTCTCCCTCAATACCTCAGATAGTGCTCCATCAGTGTCTTTGATATTGCTTCCTCAGTACGTCAGATAGTGTTCCCTCAATACCTCAGAAAGTGTCCCCTCAGTACCTGAGAAAGTGCTACCTCAATACCACAGAAAGTGCTGCATCAATACCTCAGAGAGTGCGCCCTCAATGCCTAACATAGTTCTCCTTCAATGCCTCAGATAGTTCTCCCTCAAAACTTCCGAAAGTGCTCGCTCAATACCTCAGATAGATCTCCCTCAATACCTCAGATTGTGCTCCTCAATA
>NW_025120048.1:0-1046 GCF_004010195.1 Chiloscyllium plagiosum
TATGCACAGAGCGAATCTCATACCAAAAGATCTTGGTAATTGTGGTGAATTTACCAGGAGTGGTGTGTGAGTCGGTGTTAACAGTGGGTAGTAAGGACTAACCGATTAGCACTGACATTGAGCCTTGCACCAACAGCACCTCACTGACTTCTTGCCTCACGTCTCCCAGTCATCATTGAATTTCAGTTTATCCGACTCCCCCTTCGAAACTTCTCACTTGTTCCCGACTACTTTGGGTTTCCACTTCGAAATTGCAGCCGCTTGAAACGAATTTCTGGAGTATGCACGTCACTCTTTGGGATCAGCTTCACTGCCCATCCATAATTACTCCAGAACTTGCGATAGGAAGTTACTTTACAGAATCGTGGAAGTGCTCAGCACAGAGATGCATCCATGATGTCGCTAGGGAGGGAGTTCCGAGAATTAAAACAAACTACATTGAAGGAACAGTGAGATAGTTTCAGCTGAGAAAGGCGAGATTCTTAGAGGCGATTTGCGGTGACAGGTCTCTCATGTATCTGCCGCAATTATCCTTCAAGTTGGATGCAATAAATCACTGGATTGATTCTGGCAGATCCGCGTCTGTGCTCTGTGTGGAAGCAGGAAATAGTTTTCATTCAGATAAACCAAAATAAGAGAAATAAATCTTTATTTCCTGAGTGCGAATTGGATCCAGGTCTGTCCGATTCAAACTCAGACTCTGAAGCAGGGACTCCACTGATGTTTAGAATAACCCTTGACCTAACCTATCCAAATGTTTGTGCCTATTTTCATTCTCCCCACATTTAGAAGCACCAGTCCTTGCCGTGAGTGGTGAAGGAGCTAACTAGTCCCTCGCAGAAAAACAATTGTGGCAAGAGACCAATATATCTGTCCCATAGCGGGTATTGCTTTGGTCCGAACAGACCGGGTTTGCTGTGTGGGACTGAAACTGTGTTTGATCACACACAGACGCGGTGTAACAGCTGCCAGCAGATGTGGAGAAAGTTGGGGCGGATTCAGACCCATTCTGTGAAATATACTGGATCCAGAATTCAGGGAAGCTT
>NW_025120049.1:0-1046 GCF_004010195.1 Chiloscyllium plagiosum
ATCCGACAGTGCCCACTCCCTAGGCACTGACCCTCCGACAGTGCCCACACCCTCAGCACTGACCCCCCGACAGGGCCCACTCCCTCTGCACTGACCCTCCCTTGGCACTGCCCCTTTGATGGTGAGCTCTGTCTCTGTCTCTGCCTCTGTAGATCCGTGCCTACGAGAGTTTGGGCAGTGTTGAATCCCGTGGTGTGTTAGCTCGGGAAATCTTTCATGAATATATCCTGCGGGAGCTTCTGTCTTTCCCCGAGGTAACTGTGCTCAGTCCCTCACCTTCCCAGCCTTTCCATTCCCTGTGCCCTATCAGGCCAGTCACTGTCCGTCTATCTCCTGTACTCTTGTCTGGGGAGTGACTGGCTCTCACTCTGTCTCTTTCTTATTAGTGCCTGGGTACTGCCTGTGTATTGTCTGTGTCTCTGCCTGTGTCTAGTCTGTGTCTCTGCCTGTACCGACTGTGTCTCTGTCTGTGTATGGACTGTGTCTCTGCCTGTGTATGGACTGTGCCTCTGCCTGTGTATTGTCTGTGTCTCTGGCTGTGTATTGTCTGTGTCTCTGCCTGTGTATTGTCTGTGTCTGTTCCTGTGTATTGACTGTGTCTATGTCTGTGTATGGACTGTGTCTCTGTCTTTGTATAGTCGGTGTCTCTGTCTGTGTATAGTCTGTGTCTCTGTCTGTGTATTGTCTGTGTCTGTGCCTGTGTATTGTCTGTGCCTGTGTATTGCTTATGTCTCTGACTGTGTATTGACTGTGTCTTTGCCTGTGTATTGTCTGTGTCTGTGCCTGTGTATTGCTTATGTCTCTGCCTGTGTATTGTCTGTGTATTGTCTGTGTCTCTGTCTGTGTATTGTCTGTGTCTGTGCCTGTGTATTGACTGTGTCTGTGCCTGTGTATTGCCTGTGCCTCTGCCTGTGTATTGCTTATATCTCTGCCTGTGTATTGTCTGTGTCTCATGTCTCTGACGTGTATTGACTGTGTCTTTGCCTGTGTATTGTCTGTGTCTGTGCCTGTGTATTGCTTATGTCTCTGC
This sequence comes from Chiloscyllium plagiosum, assembly GCF_004010195.1. Classification (NCBI taxonomy): domain Eukaryota; kingdom Metazoa; phylum Chordata; class Chondrichthyes; order Orectolobiformes; family Hemiscylliidae; genus Chiloscyllium; species Chiloscyllium plagiosum. The sequence goes on from NW_025120049.1 coordinate 1,031, forward strand.
CTGTGTATTGTCTGTG
>NW_025120050.1:0-1046 GCF_004010195.1 Chiloscyllium plagiosum
GAATCACTTCTCTAGTTTCCCACAGAGGTCTGGTGTACACCTGATCAGTTTCTGGGGATTTATCTAACTTTTTGTATTTCATGACATCCATCACTTCCTCCTCTTTAAAATGGACAGTTTGCAAGGAGTCACCATCTATTTCCTTGCATTCTATATGTCCCATATGCTTTTCCACAGTAAGCACTGATGCAAAATACTCATTTAGTATCTCACCCATTTTCTGCGGCTCCACACAAAAGCTGCCTTTTTGATCTTTGAGGGGCCCTATTCTCTGAGGAGAAAGTGAGGACTGCAAATGCTGAAGATCAGAGCTGAAAATGTGTTGCTGGAAAAGCGCAGCAGGTCAGGCAGCATCCAAGGAACAGGAGAATCGACGTTTCGGGCATAATCCATTCCGGAAGAAGGGCTTATGCCCGAAACGTCGATTCTCCTGTTCCTTGGATGCAGCCTGACCTGCCGCGCTTTTCCAGCAACACATTTTCAGCTCTGGCCCTATTCTCTCCCTAGTTACCCTTTTTGTTCTTAATGTATTTGTAAAAAAACTTTGGATTCGGGGTAATCCAAGATGGAGGACGAGAAGAATTTCTTGCTGTAACATCTTCACGTTTTTTGAGGTATTTTAGGTGCTGCAGCTGATTTCCTCGAATTCCAGGAGCAGCAATTACTGTTTTATATGCTCCCAAAACAACAGCACTTCAAAATGGATAAGAACAGACATGGTGAGGTCGAAAGAGAGAGAGAGAGTGAGAGAGAGAGAAAAACTGCCACTACAATGAACCTGCACACTTCCTTCCTTTGCTGTTTTAATTCAAGTCCTTCAACTTTATAAAAGGTAAAGTACCCTTTACACCTTCGCAACACCTTCCTTCTCAAATAAGAAGAATCATAATAATGAAAATATGGTCACATTTGTTTTTCTGTTTTTTAAATACTTTACCATAACGTATAGATAACTTAAATCTACGTTCACAATTACTTCTTCACTGTATATAACATTGGATAAATACAAATGTCACCTAATTTTTATCAGTTAAATCAATGAAAAC
>NW_025120051.1:0-1046 GCF_004010195.1 Chiloscyllium plagiosum
TGGCCTACTCCTGCACCTATTGTCTATTGACATTTAGTGGCAATATCATCACTGAATTTCTCTGCTTCAACTTCCTGGGGGTTTTTGTTGACCAGAAACTGAACTCTACCACTCAGAGTAGAACTGCGACATCACAGGAAAATGGGCAGATGGGTATATTTTCTAAGTTTTTTTGGTTGGCTAAGTGCCTTAAGTCATGAGATGTTGTTACTGCTGAACAGTAGAGATGGGATGGACATTTTAAAAATTCATTCAATATAATAGAAATGGGGAAGTATTGAACAGCAGCTGTGGTATGTGCCAGTGCGTGGATACCAATGCAACCCATAGTCACCACATCTGGTGTTGGCTGCTTGAGAACTTTGGCTCAGAGTTGATGTGTTGGTGCCAGAGGCCAGGGACACTGCAACACATCAAGAGTGATAGCGTGATAGAGTCATTGAATCCGATGTCACAGAACCAGGTCCTTTTGCCCACTCTCCATGCCAACTAAGTTTCCTAATCTGAACTAGTCCCATTTGCCTGCATTTAGCTCAAATCCCTCTAAACCTTTCCTATCCACGCAACTGTCCAAATGTATTTTAAATAATGTATTGTTCTCACCTTTACCACTTCCTCTGGTAGCTCATTCCATATGTGCACACCTACTGTATGAAAAGGTTGCCCCTCAGGTCCCTTTTAAATCTTTCTTCTCTTACCTTAAACCTGTGCCCTCTAGCTTTGGACTCCCCCAACCCAGGGAAAACACTTTGTCTATTTACCCTATTCATGCCCCTCATGACTTTGTAAACCTCTACAAGATCACCCCTGAGCCTCTGACACTCCAGGGAAAAAGTCCCAGCCTATTCAACCTTTCTCTACTGCTCAAACCCTCCAGTCTCAGTGAGATTCTTGTAAATATTTTTGCACCCTTCCCAGTTTAATAACATCCTTCTTATGGCCAGATGGCAAGATGACCAGAACTGTGTACAGTACTCCAAATGTGGTCTCACCAATGTCTTGTACAACTATAACATGACAGCCCAACTCTGCATTCAATGATCTGA
>NW_025120052.1:0-1046 GCF_004010195.1 Chiloscyllium plagiosum
TCCATTCCATCCTCTGACTTACAACTATTCTTGCAATGTTTTACCTATTCTTTTTCGACAGAAGCAAAATATTTGTTCATTTCATTTTCCTCTCTTCCCTAAGTGGAAACAGGTCATCCTTGATCCTGATTGACTGACCAACCAGGGAACATTTCAACATCCTCTCTGTTTCTCAGTGCCAACTCTTTCCTCCTTTTCTGTGTCTTTGCTTTCTCTGTCACCTGTTTTCCTCTTTCCCCTCAGTCTCTCATCACCCTGTTTTCACGATGGGCCCACCAATAATTTCCTTACCTCCCGATGCCCCACATATAATGTTCACATTTTCCCACTCAGTCTGTGACTCCCCCAGCAGGACTTCAAGGAAAAGGTAGGGGAGTGGGACTACTCTTCCAGAGAGATAGTATGGTTATAATGGACTGAATGGCTTCCTTTGATGTTGTAGCCAGTCAATGATCATCTGTGAGATCCACCTGGATCCTGAGGAGGATACTCAGAGAGGATGTGGCTGGGATATTGCAAACCCAGACTGCACTGAAAACCCAACCATGGAAATTAATGCAGCCTTAGTTTTGCCCTCAGGATATATACCATTGACTATATTTTCCTTTTGTATCATAGTATTAAGTTGCTAAATTTCATTTGAGTAAACTGCTGTCATTCTGGTTAGAATACACAGAGAGAGGTAAGTGGTTCGGAGGGATTGGGATCACCCTGTACCATTATGTAGGGGGAAGTCAGATAGAGTCATCAAGTCATAGAGAGGTACAGCATGGAAACCAATCCCTCATCCAACCTGTCCATGCCGACCAGATATCTCAACCCAATCTAGTCCCACCTGCCAGCACCTGGCCCATATCCCTCCAAACCCTTCCTATTCATATACCCATCCAAATACCTTTGTAATGCTGTAATTGTACCACCCTCCACCACTTCCTCTGGCAGCTCATTCCATACACATACCACCCTCTGAGTGAAAACGTTACCCTTTAGGTCTCTTTTATATCTTTCCCCTCTCACCCTAAACCTATGCCCTCTAGTTCTGGACT
>NW_025120053.1:0-1046 GCF_004010195.1 Chiloscyllium plagiosum
AGGTGGGTGCAGGGACAGAGTGAGAGTGAGGATGGAGAGAGAAGGTGGGTGCAGGGATAGAGTGAGTGTGAGGAAACTGATTACGAGATGAATTAAGCTTTTCTGGATGTTTGTTTTTAAATAACAGAGAGGGTTGACCTCCTGCTTATGCCCGAAACGTCGATTCTCCTGCTCCTTGGATGCTGCCTGACCTGCTGCGCTTTTGCAGCAACACATTTTTCAGTTCTGATCTCCAGCACCTGCAGTCCTCACTTTCTCCCACATCATAACTCCAGATTGTCATTGAATTCATATTCCGCTACTTGTCGTGCTGTGATTTTGATTCAAGTCCACAGAATAGTCCCTGGTGCCTGGATAAATAGTTTAACAGCAGCACCACTGTTCATTGCCTGAAAACATGGGTAAGTGTTGCTGACCAATTGGAAAGAGCGATCAGCATGGTCCACGTATTAGCATGGAAGGGCTTTTGCCCGAAACATCATTTTTCCTGCTCCTCCGATGCTGCCTGGCCTGCTGTGCTTTTCCAGCACCACTCTAATCCAGAAGCTGGTTTCCAGCATCTGCAGTCCTTGTTTCTACCTTTAACTTAGCATGGAGTATCCCGATGTGATCTACTGTCACACATAATTTTCGTGATGTCACAATAATACAGAGTTCGGACATCTCCAATGCTTTTGCAAAGAGGATATCCATGTTTCTAAAGCTTCCAGCAATAACAATAGGTCACATTGACAGTTCTCCTGAGAATCTTAAATCTGAAGTTAATTTCATGCATGGCAAACTCGGGATTGTCCATTCAGAGCTGTTCAATTAAAGAATAGCCTTTAACTTTGATATTATAACCTCATTTTTGCAAACTCAGACCATTTTCATACATTGACCATTCTGAATCCTGAACGGCTGCACTATATGACAGGAACAATGGGTCATCGCATCACTCACATTTATACAGCCCATGGGTCGCTTTAGCTGTGGCAGGTAGAGCATTCTTAAATTACCCTAACAGGGGAAAGCTGATAGTGTACATTATGACAACTGTTACCAAA
>NW_025120054.1:0-1046 GCF_004010195.1 Chiloscyllium plagiosum
CTGCTCCAAATCGTCTGTACAACCCCTCAGCTCCAAATCATCTGTACAACCCCTCTGCTCCAAATCATCTGTTCAACTCCTCCGCTACAAATCATCTGTACAACCCCTCTGCTCCATATCACCTGTACAGCCCCTCTGCTCCAAATCGTCTGTACAACCCCTCTGCTCCAAATCATCTGTACAAACCCTCTGCTCGAAATCATCTGTACAACTCCACTGCTCCAAATGGTCTGTACAACCCCTCTGCTCCATATCATCTGTACAACTCCTCAGCTTCAAATCATCTCAACAACCCCTCTGCTCCAAATCGTCTGTACAACTCCTCTGCTCCAAATCATCTGTACAACCCCTCTGCTCCAAATCGTCTGTACAACCCCTCAGCTCGAAATCATCTGTACAACCCCTCTGCTCCAAATCATCTGTTCAACTCCTCCACTACAAATCATCTGTACAACCCCTCTGCTCCATATCACCTGTACAGCCCCTCTGCTCCAAATCGTCTGTACAACCCCTCTGCTCCAAATCGTCTGTACGACCCCTCCGCTCCAAATAATCTGTACAACTCCTCTGCTCCATATCATCTGGACAACTCCTCTGCTCCATATCATCTGGACAACCTCTCTGCTCCAAATCATCTGGACAACTCCTCTGCTCCATATCGACTGTACAACCCCTCTGCTCCAAATCGTCTGTACAACCCCTCTGCTCCATATCATCTGTACAAATCCATCGCTCCAAATCATCTCAACAACCCACTGCTCCATATCGTCTGTACAACCCCTCTGCTCCAAATCATATGTACAAACCCTCTGCTCCAAATCATCTGTACAACTCCTCTGCTCCAAATCATCTGTACAACTCCTACGCTCCAAATCGTCTGAACAACTCCTCCGCTCCAAATCGTCTGTACAACCCCTCTGCTCCATATCATCTGTACAACTCCATCGCTCCAAATCATCTCAACAACCACTCTGCTCCAAATCGTCTGTACAAACCCTCTGCTCCAAATCATCTGTACAAACCCTCTGCTCCAAATCATCTGTACA
>NW_025120055.1:0-1046 GCF_004010195.1 Chiloscyllium plagiosum
ACAGAGAAAGGACAGCATAGAACAGGCCCTTTCTCCCACGATGTTTAATCCTAATGAAAAATATAGTAACAACCTACACACCCCTCAATTCACTGCTCTCCATATGCAAGTCTACAAATTGCTTAAATGTCCCCAAAAACTCTGCTTCCACCACTACCACTGGTAGCGAATTCCATGTATTCACAGCTCTCTGTGTTTAAAAAAAAAAACTACTTCTGACATCTCCTTTATACCTTCCTCCTAATATCTTCAAACTATGAGTTCTCATACCAGTCAATCTTGCCCTGGGGAAAATACTCTAGCTATTGACTCTATCTATTCCTTTCATTATTTTGTAGACATATATCAGGTGTCTCTCTTCCTCCTTCGCTCCAGAGAGATGTCCAAGCCTATTCAACCTTTTTTTCATAAGGCAAGCCCTCGGTCCAAGCAGCATCCTTCTTTGCACCCTCTCCCAAGCCCTCTTTCCTTTCGTAGGGCGACCAGAACTGGACACAATATTTCAAGTATTGCCTCACCAGGGACTTGTAGAGCTGCAGCAAAACCTCACGGCTCTTGAACTCTATCCCCCTGTTAATGAAAGCCAAAACACCATATGCTTTCTTAACAACCTAATCCACTTGTATGGCAACTTTGAGGGATCTATGTACTTGCACATCCAAATCCCACTGTTCCTCCACACTGCCAAGAATCCTGTCTTTCATCCTATATTCAGTTCCACCTTCCAACATGCATCACTTCGCATTTATCCAGGTTGAACTCAATCTGCCATTTCTCAGCCCAGCTCTGCAGTCTGTCTATGTCGCGCTGCAGCCTGCAGTAGCCCTTTATACTATTGCCGACACCTCCAAACTTTGTGTCATCTGCAAATTTACTAACCCTCCCCTCAACCTCCTCATCCAAGTCATTTATAAAACCTACAAAGAGCAGAGGCCCAAATACAGAGCCCTGGGAGATCCCACTCAACACTGTCGTCTAGGCAGAATACTTTCCATCTACAGCCACTCTCTGTCTTCTGTCAGCCAGCCAATTCTGTGTATATCTGT
>NW_025120056.1:0-1046 GCF_004010195.1 Chiloscyllium plagiosum
CTGTACCATCACTGGTGTGTGTTTTCTTTACAGCAATTCATAGTGACTGTACCCTCACTGGTGTGTGTTTTCTGTACAGGAGTTTATAGTGACTGTACCCTCACTAGTGTGTGTTTTCTGTACAGTCCTTTATAATGACTGTACCCTCACTGCTGTGTGTTTTCTGTACCGTATGTTAATAGTGTCTGTACCCTCACTGGCGTGTATTTTCTATACTGTAGTGTATAGTGACTGTACCATCACTGGTGTGTGTTTTCTTTACAGTAATTCATAGTGACTGTACCCTCACTGGTGTGTGTTTTCTGTACAGTACTTTATAGTGACTGTACCCTCACTGGTGTGTGTTTTCTGTACAGTAGGTTCTAGAGACTGTATCCTCACTGTTGTGTGTTTTCTGTACGGAACCTTATAGTGATTCTACCCTCCCTGGGGTGTGTTGTCTGTGCAGTAGTTTCTAGTGTCTGTCCCCTCACTGTTGTGTGTTTTCTGTACAGTACTTTATAGTGACTGTACCCTCACGGGTGTGTGTTTTCTGTACAGTCCTTTATAGTGACTGTACCCTCACTGGTGTGTATTTTCTGTACAGTAGTTTACAGTGACTGTACTCTCACTGGTGTGTGTTTTCTGTACAGTACTTTATAGTGACTGTACCCTCACTGGTGTGTGTTTTCTGTGAAGTAGTTTCTAGTGACTCTACCCTCACTGGTGTGTGTTATCTGTACAGTAGTTCATAGTGACTGTACCCTCTCTGGTGTGTGTTTTCTGTACAGTACTTTATAGTGACTGTACCCTCACTGGTGTGTGTTTTCTGTACAGTACTTTATAGTGACTGTATCATTTCTGATATGTATTTGATTTACTACAGTTTTCAATGACTGTTTCCTCATTACTTTGTGTTTTATATACTGTAGTTTTTAGAGACTGTGTTCTCATTGTTGTTTTATTCACTGTAGTTCTTTCGTGACGGTATTATCGCTGGTGTGTATTTTATTTACGGTAGATCTCAGTGATTGTATCCTCATTAGTGTTTTTTATTTACTGCGGTT
>NW_025120057.1:0-1046 GCF_004010195.1 Chiloscyllium plagiosum
CTCAGATGAGGAGGAATGTGACAGACACCTGGAAGTACTCGAGGATGCCCTTACAAGATCGGGGTATGATGCTCAACTCATCGACCGCCAGTTCCGACGTGCCACAGCAAGGAACCGTAATGACCACCTCAGGAGACAGACACGTGCTGCAACCGACAGGGTACCCTTTGTTGTTCAGTACTTTCCAGGGACTGAAAAATTATGCCATGTTCTTCGTGACCTGCAACACATTATCAATGAGGATGAGCACCTCACCAAGACCTTCCCCACACCTCCACTACATGCCTTTAAACAACTGCCAAACCTCAAACAGATCATTGTTCGTAGCAAACTGCCCGGCTCTCACGACAACTCCATACAACCCTGTCACGGTGGATGCTGCAAGACATGTCAGATTATGGACATAGATACCACCATTACACATGGGAACACCTCCCACCTTGTACATGGCAGGTACTCATGTGACTCAGCCAACGTTGTCGACCTTATACGTTGGAGGCAAGGAAGCCCGGAGGCATGGTACATTGGGGAAACTGAGCAAAGGCTACGACAACGGATGAATGGGCACCGCACAACAATCAACAGACAGGAGGGTTCCCTCCCAGTTGGGGAACACTTCAGTGGTCCAGGACATTTGACCTCGGACCTTCGGGTGACCATCCTCCAAGGTGGACTTCGGGACAGGCAGCAGAGGAAAGTGGCCGAGCAGAGGCTGATAGCTAAGTTCGGTACCCATAGGGAGGGTCTCAACCGGAACCTTGCGTTCATGTCACATTACAGGTGATCACCATTGCACTATACACACATACAGATATTCCTACACACACACACTCTCACATACACACAAACACCCACACACACACTCCCACACTCACACACGCACCCCCTCACAGACTTAAGACACTCTGCACTCACCACGCACACACACACAAAGACCCACGCGCGCACACACAAAGACCCACGCACACAGACAAAGACCCACATGCACACACATATTTTGTGTGGTGAATTTTTTTGTACTTTCAGAGTTACATTGCACTTTGCTC
>NW_025120058.1:0-1046 GCF_004010195.1 Chiloscyllium plagiosum
CAGAAACACTGTCAGACGTACACAGACAGACAGAGTCACGGAAAGGTGGGCACACACACAGACAGAAACACTGACAGATGTACACAGACATACAGACAGAGACACGGTAAGGTGGACACACACACAGTCAGAAACATCTACAGAAGTACACAGACAGACAGAGACACGGAAAGGTGGGCGCACACACAGACACAAACACTGACAGACGTACACAGACAGGCAGACAGAGACACGGTAAGGCGAGCACACACACAGGCAGACACATCGACAGATGTACACAGACAGACAGACAGAGACACGGTAAGGTGGGCACACATATAGACAGAAACACCGACAGAAGTACACAGACAGACAGAGACATGGAAAGGTGGGCACACACACAGACAGAAACACAGACAGACGTACACAGTCAGACACACAGAGACACGGAAAGGTGGGCACAAACACAGACAGAAACATCGACAGAAGTACACAGACAGACAGACAGACAGAGACACGGAAAGGTGGGCACACACACAGACAGAAACACTGACAGAAGTACACAGACCGACAGACAGAGACACGGAAATATGGGCACACACAAAGACAGAAACATCGACAGAAGTACACAGATAGACCGAGACTCGGAAAGGTGGGCACACACACAGACAGAAACACAGACAGAAGTACACAGACAGACAGACAGAGACACGGAAAGGTGGGCACACACACAGACAGAAACATTGACAGATGTACACAGATAGACAGACAGAGACACGGTAAGGTGGACACACAGACAGAAAGAAACACCGACAGAAGTTCACAGACAGACAGAGACATGGAAAGGTGGGCACACACACAGACAGAAACACAGACAGACGTACACAGTCAGTCACAGAGAGACACGGAAAGGTGGGCACACACACAGACAGAAACAGTGACAGACGTACACAGTCAGTCACACAGAGACACGGAAAGGTGGGCTCACACGCAGACAGAAATATCGACAGAAGTACACAGACAGACAGACAGAGAGACGGAAAGGTGGGCACACACACAGACAGAAA
>NW_025120059.1:0-1046 GCF_004010195.1 Chiloscyllium plagiosum
CTAACGAACTTAATGTCATCCGCATATTAATCCTCGATCCTTCTGTGCTCTCATTCATTTATATAAAAATCGACTAAAAATAAGTGGATCCAAAACTGATCCTTGTAGTACTTCATTAGTAACTGAACTCTAGAATGAATATTTTCCATCAACTACCACCGTCTGTCTCCTTTCAGCGATTTATTCCATGAGGCGTCGCTGGCTGCCGTTATTACAATCACGGCAGTCAGGCTTGGAAGAAGCAGTCACATCTTCAGGGCGAGATTGGATACAAAATGTTTGATGAAATAAGTCCTGTGGTTCGGGTGAATATACACACACTGAGACACACACAGACACAGACACAGACACACACACACTGACACATACACACATTTCTACATGATTTCCCAGAGGAAAAAGTATGTGGGTGGCTTATAAAAACATATACATTGTTGTTTAATAAGGTAGATAGTATTACAGTGTACTGGGTGCTGGATTGGTTTGGTAAAGTTGGAAATGTGCTTTGGGCAGGGTAACCGGATATGGAACAAATTTTAAGGCCGAGGTATCGTTGCAGTTCAGGAGACACTGGGTAACCTGTGCCCAAATCAACTCATGCTCTGCACAGACTATATCCTGTAGCAGGCAATCTCAGAACGATGATGGTAAAAAAAACTCTGAGAAAATCTCCTCCTCCATACGGCAAGAAGGAAATCTCCAGGAGGCCATCTATAAAGCTCTCACTCGTCCCTATTCACTTTACCCTTCATATCTACTCCAGCTGCAGACCTATCCCTAATAATGATCTCACCTCATGCCATTTTAAATGTTGTAGTGAGTCCATACGGACTGTACAGGTCAGCAATTGATGTAAAAGGAAACAATTGACTCTTTCCAGCCTGATGCAACTTATTCTTTACAACTAATTATCTAGCTCAGTAATTCCAGAATTCAGTCCCTAAAATAATTCCAATTGTATACCAGTGTTAAAACAGATGCTTCTCCAAACATGTCTCTTTTATTAGCGTTTCGATTCCAACACCAATGGATTTTCTTATTTTCCA
>NW_025120060.1:0-1046 GCF_004010195.1 Chiloscyllium plagiosum
CAGCCCTGCTTGTTATCTCCTCAATGAATTGTCTCAAATTTGTCAAATATAGTTTCTCTTTCACAAAACTCAGTCTACCATGTTTAATGATAAGCTTTTCTAAATGGTCTGCAATTTCTTACTTCAATATTCGACTCTGTAGATTCTTTTAGTACATTTGCTAAGTATGATTCTCCGCTCTTAAATCCATGCGAACTCTGTCCAATCCTGTCATTGTTCAGTAAGAAACTTGACTGTACTCCAATATAGTTCGTAAATGTATCTGTATATATTTTTAAAAATCGATTACTTGTAAATGCTGGACCCATGCAATATCAATGAATTCAAATAAGTCTATGCCAATTATTTTTCTGAAGCCTATGATTCCTGATGAAGGGCTTATGCCCAAAACATCGACTCTCCTGCTTCTCACATGCTGCCTTGACTTGCTGTGCTTTTCCAGTATGACAGTTTTCGACACTGAAATCCAGCTTCTGCGCCGTCACTTTCTCCTTTGAGTAGATTAAACCAAGAAAATGTTTTATTGATCGAAGTGCAATAGGAACCAATTCATGAAATTCAGATATTGCACATTTACCCTAATTATGTGAAGGCGAAGACATTACCAAATTATTGTCAATAATTGAAACCATACTGACAAACTCGTGCAGTATCAGTGATTCAGTAACCCTGCATTATGCAGATCGCTGAAATAGTAATTTTTGCACCCACCTTCCCCATCTCCTCCTGTTGATTTGTTGTTCTTTTCAAACTGCATGTAATGCCATTCAACTATTGTGAGGTTACATAAAGCTGTGCCATGGGGCAGTGCCAATTGGGTCATTATACACCCTTCCAAATTCTACTTTTCTTCTGCTTTGCCTGTATGTTGTACTTAGCGAGGACAAGGTCATTGACCAGAAAGATTAATACTCCCTGACCTTTAGAGTGTTTCCAGATATCAAACAGCTGCAGTATTTTGTTTTGCACTCAGCTATTTGTTGTTCTCACTTGTTTCTTTGTGAAAGATTACGAAATTAACTTGGATGAATGAACTTACGATTTCT
>NW_025120061.1:0-1046 GCF_004010195.1 Chiloscyllium plagiosum
CTGGCACCATGTGGAAGGGAGGGTTACCTAGATCCCGATGAGTGAGTCAGTGTGGGGCTGGGAGAGGGAGCAGTGCAGGTCGGTACAGTGGGGTGGGAGGGGATGGGGATTACCCGCTTTGCGGCTGAGCAAGTTTAACCTCTCGTGTTTGTGTTCCCTCCCCCCTCCTCCCCGGCTCAGGCGGTTCACTGGGCACCTGGCCAAGCGGGCGGGCCACGTCACAGCGGTGGACTTCATGGAGAGGTTCGTGGCCAAGAACAGGGAGCTGAATGGTCACCATGTCAACGTCAGCTTCCTCCAGGCGGACATCACACAGCTGGAGTTACCCTGCAACAGGTCTGTCAGCTGCTGTCAGCTTTCTGTGATGCCCCCCCTCCCTCCCATAATTCTAAACTTCCAATGAGTATAGTCCTGACTGACCCAGTCTCTGTCCGTTTGTCCATCCTGTCATCCCAGGGATCAGTCGGGGAAACCTGTTCACTGCTCTCCCTCCATCAGGAAAAGAGACTCCCACAGCCATACACACGATACCCCAGGGTGTGGTCTCCCCCTTATAATGACAGCCCCCCCACTGCTGCTGCTGCTGTACCTGAACCCTGTCGCTATGCAGACCCACATCGCACTGACCGCCCTCTCCTTCCTGCTGCTCCCTACTCACTGTCTCTCAGGGACTGGTGTCCAAGGATACCCAGGTCTCCCTACCCCTCACCCCTTTCCCAATCCCTCAGCGTTCAGGGACACTAACTCTTTAATGTACACATTTGTCCGTCCTGTCTCTATCAGTAGGACTCTGACTCACACAAATGGCTCTGTCCTTGCGTCTGTCTGTTGTCCATGTCTATGGATGTTGTCGGTAGTACACTTTCATGTTCCCATTTCACTGGGCTGTCTCTATTTCACGTGGAAAACGATTTATTTCAGGCTATTCGATTCTCGCTGTGGGCCAACAATTAAACTCAGTTCAGTAAGATCTTGGATTTAAAACCCTGAGCTCCTAATAAACGTACCCCGCATTCATGTGCACACACACACACACACACAGACAC
>NW_025120062.1:0-1046 GCF_004010195.1 Chiloscyllium plagiosum
CCTAGTGCTATGTAATGAACCAGACTTTATAAATATCTTAAAGTAAGGGAACACTTAGGAAGCAGCGATCATAATATGGTAGAGTTCAGTCTGCAGTTTGAAAGAGAGAAGGCAAAATTGGATGTAATGGTGTTACAGATAAACAAAGGTAATTATGAGGGCATGAGAGAGAAACTGACGAAAATCGACTGGAAGCAGAGCCTAGCAGGGAAGACAGTAGAGCAAAAATGGCAGGAGTTTGTGGGTATAATTGACGACACAGTACAGAGGTTCACCCCCAAGAAAAGAAAGATTAGCCGGGGAGGGATAGACAGCCATGGCTGACAAAGGAAGTCAGGAAATGTATCAAAGAAAAAGAGAGATCCTATAAAGTGGCCAAGAGCACTGGGAAATCAGAAGATTGGGAAGGCTACAAAAACAAACAGAGGATAACAAAGAGAGAAATAAGGAAGGAGAGGATCAAATATGAAGGTAGGCTAGCCAGTAATATTAGAAATGATAGTAAACATTTCTTTCAATACATAAGAAACAAACAACAGGCAAAGGAAGACATTGGGCCACTTCAAACTGATGCTGGAAGGCTAGTGATGGGAGATAAGGAAATAGCTGGAGAACTTAATAAGTACTTTGCGTCAGTCTTCACAGTGGAAGACATCAGTAATATCCCAACAATTAAAGGGAGTCAGGGGGCTGAGTTGAGTATGGTTGCCATTACAAAAGAGATAGTGCTAGAAAAGCTAAAAGGTCTTAAAATTGACAAATCTCCTGGCCCTGATGGGCTAAATCCTAGAGTTCTGAGGGAGGTGGCTGAGGAAATAGCGGAGGCGTTGGTTGAGAGCTTTCAAAAGTCACTGGAGTCAGGGAAAGTCCCGGATGATTGGAAGACCGCTGTTGTGACCCCATTGTTCAAGAAAGGATCAAGACAAAAGATGGAAAATTATAGGCCAATTAGCCTAACCTCGGTTGTTGGTAAAATTCTAAAATCCATCTTTAAGGATGAGGTTTCTAAATTTTTGGAAGAGTAGGGTCGGATTAGAACAAGTCAA
>NW_025120063.1:0-1046 GCF_004010195.1 Chiloscyllium plagiosum
CCCATTCTATGCATCCTAATTCTTGCCTAATCGCCTTGACCCCATCGATATCTCTTGACTTGTAGCGTGTACCTATCGCTTTCAATCGCTAAACTAAACATAACTGAATTATGGTCACTCTCCCTTAAGTGTTCAACTACAACTAAATCAAACACTTGGTCTAGCTCATTACCAAACATCCATCCAACGTACTAGAGTTATAGCATTTCCAGTCAATGTTAGGGAAGTTAAAGTCCTCCATATTGACCAGCTTGTTCCTTCCACTCCTACCCAGAATAATTTTGCTATTCCTCTCTTCCACCTCCCTGGAACTCTGCGGAGACCTATAAAAAACTCCAAGCAGTGTGACCTCTCCTCTCCTATGTCTAACCTCTGCCCACACTAAATCAGTAGACGAGTTCTCAGCAAAAGTTCTCAGAGCCAGCGTTATAACTATCCTTGGCTAAAAAGACCACACCTCCTCCTCTTTCACCGCGTTGCCTGTTCTTATTGAAAGATCTTGAACAACTTTCACCCAAGTTCGTATAATAGCGATGATGTCCCAATCCCATGTTCTGAAACATGCGCTGAGTAGATTAGCCTTCCCTGTAAAACCCATTGCGCTGAAGTAAATGCATTTTAGTTCTTCAGGATTACCATATACTCTGATTCTCTCATCTTTCTTTTCCAACTGGCATATTCACATCATATTCAGTGATTTCTCCATCCATCCTACAATTTACATTGCTACTTAGAGTACCTCCACATTCCTTTTCTGTCGATATAAAGTCTGTCTTTATGGGTTGAGCAAATCTCCCTGCTAAGATATCAGTGGCTTTCCTGTTTAGATTAGACCAATCCTTTGGAACGGGCCTTTTCTATTTCTAAAGACATTCCAACCTCCCAAAAATCTGAATCCGTCAAAAGCATAACAGCTCTTCATGCCATTGATTTTTCTCCTATAACCTTTATTTTCCCTTCCCCGCTTGAATTTGTCATTGGGAACAAACCATAAATTAGTATTTTAAGTTTTGTTTTAATCCTCTACATCACCTGTTGAATTCACT
>NW_025120064.1:0-1046 GCF_004010195.1 Chiloscyllium plagiosum
TTGAAAGTGAAGGCAATAGTAGTGCCTTTGAATGTCAAGGTCAGATCATATAACTGTCTCTTGTTGGAGATGCTCATTGCCTGGTATATGATTGTTATGAATGTTACTTGCCACTATCAACCTAAGCTTGTGATGATTCGGTTTATAGTGAGACCTCAATGTCCATCACCAAGAGTGACTTGGCAGTAGCACTGATGACCTCACTGGTCAACTCCTGAAGGACGTAACTGCCAGTCTGCTTTTGGGCAAATGGTGAGGGAATCTACAAAATGGAAATATATACTTGACCTCACTGTCACCAATCTGCCCGCTGCTGATGCCCCTGTCCATGTGAGTACTTGGAGGAGAGACCAGGACACAGTCCTTGTGGAGATGAAATCCCATCTTCACATTTAGGATACTCTCCATGGTGTTGTGTGGCACTACCACATGCTAAATAGATAGATGTTGATCCAATCTAGCAACTCAAGAATGACTACTCACGAGCAGCTGTGAGTGCGAGGTAGCAGCAAAATTGGACTCAATCACAGTCTGTACCCATATGTCTGTCATATTCCTCCACTCTGTCATTACCATCAGGCTGGAGGATCAATCCTGGGTTCAATGAAGACCAAAAAGGGCATGCCAGGAGCAGCAAAAGCATCTTGAAAAATGAGGTGCAATGAAGCAAAAACACAGGAGTATTTGCATGTCAGCCAGAATAAACGGAAAGTGATAGACAAAGATAAGTGCTTCCACAATCAACAGACCTGATCTTAGCTCAGCAATCTGCTGAAAGCCTGTTCTGAATGGTGGTGGACAAATAAACAACTCACCTGATGAGCAAGCTCCAAAATAATCGCCATCCTCAATGATGAAGGAATCCAGTGTCGCAGATAAAGTTGAAACATTGACAAAGATCTTAACCCAGAAATGCTGAGTGGATCCACCTTGGCCTCCTCTGGAAGTCCCCAGCATCACAGATACCAGTTTTCAGCCAATTTGATTCACTCCATGTGATATCAAGAACCAGCTGAAGGCACTGGATACTACAAAGATGATGGGAC
>NW_025120065.1:0-1046 GCF_004010195.1 Chiloscyllium plagiosum
ACAGGGAGAGTGGGACACTTTACAATATACACACAGAGAGAGAGTGGGACACTGTACAATATACACAGAGACAGAGTGTGGGACACTGTACAATATATACAGAGAGAGAGAGAGTGGGACACTACAATGTACAGAGAGAGCGAGAGAGTGGGACACTGTACAATATACACAGAGAGAGAGTGGGACACTGTACAATATACACAGAGACAGAGTGTGGGACACTGTACAATATATACAGAGAGAGAGAGAGTGGGACACTACAATATACAGAGAGAGCGAGTGGGACACTGTACAATATACAGAGAGAGAGAGTGGGACACTGTACAATATACACATCGAGAGAGAGTGGGACACAACAATATACACACAGAGAGCGAGTGGGACACTGTACAATGTACAGAGAGAGAGAGTGGGACACTGTACAATATACAGAGAGAGAGGGACACTACAATATACAGCGAGAGAGAGAGTGGGACACTGGACAATATACACAGAGAGAGTGGGACACTACAAGATACACAGAGAGAGAGAGTGGGACTCTGTACAATATACACAGAGAGAGAGTGGGACACTGTACAATATACAGAGAGAGTGGGACACTGTACAATATACACAGAGAGAGAGGGACACTACAATATACAGAGAGAGAGTGGGACACTGTACAATATACACAGAGAGAGGGACACTACAATATACACAGAGAGAGAGTGGGACACTGTACAAAATACACAGAGAGAGGGACACTGTACAATATACACAGAGAGAGATGGACACTGTACAATATACACAGAGAGAGAGTGGGACACTACAATATACACAGTGAGAGAGTGGGACACTGTACAATATACACAGAGAGAGGGACACTACAATATACACAGAGAGAGAGTGGGACACTACAATATACATAAAGAGAGTGGGACACTGTACAAAATACACAGAGAGAGGGACACTGTACAATATACAGAGAGAGAGAGTGGGACACTACAATATACACAGAGAGAGAGTGGGACACTCTACAATATACAGAGAGAGAGAGTGGGACACTA
>NW_025120066.1:0-1046 GCF_004010195.1 Chiloscyllium plagiosum
CACTGGGGTCGTGTACACAGTCCAACATGCTGGGGTGGTAACTGCTCCTGGGTTACAGATCAATACACTGGGGTGGAGTACAGAGTCCTAGATGCTGGGAGGGTAACTGCTCCTGGTTTATAGATCAATGCACTGAGATGCAGTACAGTGTCCTACATGCTGGGAGGGTAACTGCTCCTGGGTTACAGAACAATACACTGGGGTGGAGTACACAATCCTATATGCTAAGAGCGTAACGGTACCTGGTTTACAGATCAATGCGCTGGGGTGCAGTACAGTGTCCTACATGCTGGGAGGGTGCTGGGAGGGTAACTGCTCCTGGTTTATAGATCAATGCACTGGGATGCAGTACAGTGTCCTACATGCTGGGAGGGTAACTGCTCCTGGGTTACAGATCAATGCACTGGGTTGGGGTACACAGTCCTACATGCTGGGAGGGTACTGCTCCTGGTTAACAGATAATGCAGTGGGGTGGTGTACACAGTCCTACATGCTGGGAGGGTAACTGCTCCTGGTTTACAGATCAATGCACTGGGGCGCTGTGCACAGTCCTTCATGCTTGGAGGGTAACTGCTCCAGGTTACAAATTAGTGATCACTGCGCAGCTCCTGGTGATGAACAAATGTTTAATCCGAGTTTATCGATCAATTCATGGGTGTGGTCTCCACTGCTTCTCACACTTAACAGACAGGAGACTGGATGAACACAGCAAGCCAGGCAGCATATGGAGGTGTGGAATTTGACATTTCCCGTGTAAACCTTCAGGACACCTTCAGCAGTGTTACTCCCAAAACGTCGATTTCTTCACCTCCTGATGCTGCCTGGCTTGCTGTGTTCTTCCAGCCTCCTGCCTGTCTACTTTGGATTCCAGCATCAGAAGGTTTTTTTTTTGTCTCCAGCCCAGCTTTGCATACTCGACAGATGATTTAAAGGTAAATGTTCTGACATGATCAGTGCAGTGTTTCACTCTGGACAGATTGCTGGATTGTACTGACCAGTGCAATGGATGAATGTGGACAGATTGCTGGCTTGCACTGAGCAGTACA
>NW_025120067.1:0-1046 GCF_004010195.1 Chiloscyllium plagiosum
ACGTCGGATTTTCCTGGTCCTCGGAAGATGCCTGAACTGCTGTGCTTTTCCAGCACTACTCTACTCCAGAATCTTGTTTCCCGCATCTGCAGTAATTTTTTTTACCGAGTTGACTTTAACCCTACTGCGAATACTCTTGCAAGGATGCCTGCCTTGAAGAAATTTTCCTCCTCTCTCTACAAGAATCTCAGGGAGTCCTCTTCCACTGCAACTCCCAGGTCATTTCCTCTGCCCTGAAGCTACCTTCTCCCACTCTCCTCACTGACCTGTCACCTTCATCCTCACCCACAATCACCTATTATACTCTATTCTACTTTCTCCCCATCCCCGCCCTCCTCACATTTAATTCTCCACCCGTCAGGCTCTCTGCCTGTACTCCTGATGAAGGGCTTTTGCCCGAAACGTCGGAATTTCCTGCTCGTCGGATGCAGCCTGAACTGCTGTGCTTTTCTAGCACCACTCTACTCAAGAATCTGGTTTCCAGAATCTGCAGTCATTGTTTTACCTTACTATTCTCTCTGTAACCTTTTAAATATGTGAACAAACTCTTGCACCATTCTTTATATTTCAAGTTCACACACTTATGTACTAAATCTTAATAACTCATCTTGCCATTTCGGTTGTTCTCTGCTCGTTATTGAACCCTTCCAAATGCTCTAGGTTTCACTAATCTACACCAGATGGTGATTTTCTTTTGTTTCTGTGCTCTCACCGACTTCTCTTGTCAGTCATGTTTGCTTTATCCTCTCTTAAGCATGTTCAGGTGACGTGAGCAATGGATCCGGTGCTACTCGGCGCTGACGGAGTGCCATTTGGACTTGAGATAACGTCCGCCAACTTCTACAGTATAGCACAGTACGTGGAACAAGACTGTGACCAGGACACAATGATTGTGAATTTCTCTCCTGGACTGTGAGAGAAGGGTTTACGAAACTGCATTTACAGTGAGTTCAGAGGAGAGTATTTACACACACCAAACCCAAACCAAGGTATATTTGTGTCTTCTGAATTACTTACCTGGATTGACAGTGATGAATTTTAGATAC
>NW_025120068.1:0-1046 GCF_004010195.1 Chiloscyllium plagiosum
AATTCTCACTAAGACCCATTCACCCATCAGCCCTGCACTCAGTGACCTAACCTGGTTTCTGTTGTGGAAATGCTTCAATTTTCAAACTCCCATTCTGCTGAGGGTCTGTCTCCCCGGGTCTTGCTTCCAATCTGACACATTCCGCAAAAGCATTTAACTGATCTTAATTCAAATGTTTAATTCACCTGAATCTTTTTCCTTGAGAAATGCCATCTTCTGTGTTTAAAGTGAATGTGTTTACTGTTTCTCTCCCTTATCATGATTAAGAGCTCTGTAGTGTCAGTGATGCCAGCCTTATGTAGTTTCAGAGCCAATGAATTCTCTGGATTCCCGATCATGTTCACCACATTGTATGTTTTCTCTTTTGGTTTGATGCCTTGTAACTCATGGCTGCCTTGTCCTCCCATGAGTATGTTTCATCTTCTTGGGGTTACATTTCTGGTATTATCTTCCGAACTATCCCCACAAACTTCTGCTATTGCGGCTCCATGGTCTTTCCTGCTCAGCTTCCCTTCCAATTAACTCTGGCCAGCTACATCCGCATGTCTTTGTAGTTACATTGCTTAATTATAACCACATTACATCGTGAAGAAAGCATTGCGTATAAACTGAAGGAAGGAGTTTTGAGAGATGGGCTACGAAGAATGACTGGTGGATTTCTTAACTAGATACAAAGGGAGAACGAGTGAGAGAGAGGATATAGATATGGAGATGTGGAAAATGAGAAAACTATATTATCGAAAGAAGTAGATATACTTCCCTCAATATTTTGGCAATTCCTGTGTGCTGTGGTCCTTTGTACAGTGCACGTACAACAGAGCAATATGTTCAAATGCTGGGTCTGATGCCATATCTTTTCTCTCCAACAATATGACAGACACTAGCTTTGGGAAGAACCCAGCAGGCCAACATATTTAATTCCTGGTAGAAAGGGGATTAGCTGAAATAAGTTGTGAAACCAAAAACATGAATTTATAACACACATCCTGATAAGAATGAGAGACTAGAGTTGCGAATCCCAGAAAAGGGGGAACGTTGAGAGAAAG
>NW_025120069.1:0-1046 GCF_004010195.1 Chiloscyllium plagiosum
GGCCGTGGCTGCCACTGCACTGTTGGTGGAGGAGAGCAGAAAGCTTACGTTTGGGGGAGCCCGAATAGTAAGCACCCCCCACCAAGTGAGAACGATCTTAAACCAAAAATCTGGGCGATGGTTGACAGACTCGCGGATTTTGAAATATGAGGCGATATTAATAGAAAAAGATGATCTAGTGTTGGTCACTGACAATTGTTTAAATCCAGCTGCCTTTCTTTGGAAAGGGGAAGGAGACTCTCCTCAGAATCCAGGGCACGACTGCCTTGATATTATTGAATACCAAACTAAGGTCCGCAAGGTCTGAGGGATGTTCCACTTCATGCAGGGGCTAGACTTTTTATAGACGGGTCATCCCGCGTGACTGAAGGGAAAAGACATAATGGGTATGCAGTCGTAGATGGGGCGAAAGGTAGCGTGGTGGAGGCAGGAAGGCTGCCAAATGGGTGGTCAGCTCAGACCTGTGAACTCTATGCATTGGAGAGAGCCCTTAGGACATTAGAAAATAAAGAGGGCACAGTATACACTGACTCTAAATATGCATTTGATGTTGTGCACACTTTCGGAAAGATATGGCAGGAAAGAGTCAATAGTTGAGGGAAGGAATTAGTACATGAAGAATTGATTAATCGGGTCTTGGAATCTCTATTACTCTCCCGAGAGATAGCCGTAGTGCACGTAAATGGTCATCAGAAAGGAAATGAACCAGAGGTTAGGGGAAATAGATTAGCTGATGAAGTGGCTAAGTAAGCCACCCTGAACCCACAAGAAGTGGTGATTCATTCCCTAATACCTACTGTCCCAGGTCCTAGGGAAACTCCTATATTTACTGAAAGAGAAGAAAAAGAATTGAGAGATTTAGGGGCTACAAAAACAGCAGACGGGCATTGGAGGTTACCTGATGGAAGGGAAATGTTAAACAAAATGATGATGCGAGAGATTATGGCTATCCTACACCAAGGCAGCCATTGGGGAGTATAAGCAATGTGTGATTTAGTTCTTAGGGAATATGAATGTAAAGGAATATATACCATTGCTAAACAAAT
>NW_025120070.1:0-1046 GCF_004010195.1 Chiloscyllium plagiosum
CACACTGAGACCCACAGAAACACGACCACTCTAAGACCTACAGAAACATGAGCGCACTTAGAACCACAGAAACACGACCACACTGAGATCCACAGAAACACGATCACACTGAGACTCACAGAAACATGATCACTCTGAGACCCATTGAAACTCGACCACACAGAGACCTACAGAAACACGACCACACTGAGACTCACAGAAACATGATCACACTGAGACTCACAGAAACACGATCACACTGAGACTCACAGAAACATGATCACACTGAGACTCATCAGAAACACGATCACAATGAGACTCACAGAAACATGATCACACTGAGAACCATGGAAACACGATCACACTGAGACCCACAAAAACACGATCACACTGTGACCCACAGACACACGATCACACTGAGACCCACAGAAACACGATCTCACTGAGTCCAACAGATTCACGATCACATCGAGACCGACAGAAACACGATCACACCGAGACCCACAGAAACACGACCACACTGAGACCCACAGAAACACGACGAAGTGAGACCACAGAAACACGACCACTCTAAGACCTACAGAAAAATGAGCGCACTTAGAACCACAGAAACACGACCACACTGAGATCCACAGAAACACGATCACACTGAGACTCACAGAAACACGATCACTCTGAGTCCCATTGAAACACGACCACACAGAGACCTACAGAAACACGACCACACTGAGACTCACAGAAACATGATCACACTGAGACTCACAGAAACACGATCACACTGAGACTCACAGAAACACGATCACACTGAGACCCACAGAAACACGATCACACTGAGACTCACAGAAACATGATCACTCTGAGACCTACAGAAACAAGACCACACTGAGACTCACAGAAACACGATCACACTGAGACTCACAAAAACATGATCACACTGAGAACCATTGAAACACGATCACACTGAGACCCACAGAAACACGATCACACTGAGACTCACAGAAACACGATCACACTGAGACTCACAGAATCATGATCACACTGAGACTCACAGAAACATGATCACACTG
>NW_025120071.1:0-1046 GCF_004010195.1 Chiloscyllium plagiosum
AACAGCGCTCTTTACATCTATAGAGATTGACTTCGCCAACAGTATCACAGCCAGTTTTGAATGAATCTGGTACTGGGACATCCGACAACACCAGCAGCATCAACAAGAACAACATGTTAAAAATACTGGACCTGTGCTTCACTACTAACGTTCCATTCAATGGACAAGTGTAAAGACAAATCAGCGATGCACCAAGGGAGTCACTGATATCAGGCCTGATAGCAGAAGCAACACTTGGAATGGACAGCTCTCCTCAGCATCTAACCCAAACTCTGGATGTGGCATGTAGATGATAACTTTGTCATCATTAAACGTACATAACTGGAAGAAGAAACTCACCGGAATCAGGTTCAATGAAGAAGACGAAAGCAACAACAGACTTCCCTTCCTGGACTTATTAGTGGAACGCATACCTACCGGGGATCTCCAAACCAGTGTGTACAGGAAGAAAACCCATACAGACCAGATACTGAACAATAACAGCAATCATCCCAGCGCCCACAAACAATTAGAACACACTTAAAACGGGCAAGGTCAAACTGCAGCAACCCAGAACTCCACAAGGGCGAACAGGAACACGTATTCAAGGGATTCAGACGAAACTCCCAAGAGCACTATCCTCTGATACTTATACAGCAAACCTAAAGAAGAAAACACTAAACGACCAGACACGATAGTGAGCAGACCCTACATCAAAGAAATGTCAGAAATGACTATGGATTATTTAGACCCCTGATGAACGTCAATGGCGCAGAAAATGGTAAACACCTTTCCACCAGATCCTCACAAAGGTTAAAGATACGACACCCACATCCTACAGAACAAAAGGTATCCACAAGATACCCTGCAAAGACTGTGAAAAACACTACATAGGACAAACAGGAAGAAAACTGATCATACGAGTGCACAAGCACCTGCTCCCCACTGCCAGACACGACCAGTATACTCTCATTTCCAAACACACACACAATGAAGGACATAAATTCAACCTGGACAATGTCAGCATCTTCATACAGGCAGTGTAGAGATATGCGAGAATTCCTGAA
>NW_025120072.1:0-1046 GCF_004010195.1 Chiloscyllium plagiosum
CCCGAGTGTGTGTGAGAGATAGGGAATCCCTGAGTGTGTGTGTGAGAGATAGGGAATCCCAGAGTATGTGAGATTGATAGGGCATCCCAGGGAGTCCCGGAGTGTGTGATAGAATCCCAGAGACTCCCCGAGTGTGTGTGAGATACAGAATCCCAAAGAGTCCCCAAGTGTGTGTGAGAGGTAGGGAATCCCAGAGAGTCACCGAGTGTGTGTGAGAGGTAGGGAATCCCAGAGTGTCCCCGAGTGTGTGTGATAGAATCCTAGATAGTCCCCGAGTGTGTGTGAGAGATAGGGAATGCCAGAGAGTCCCCGATTGTGTCTGAGAGATAGGGACCCCAGAGATTCCCCGAGTGTGTGAGAGAGAATCCCAGATTGGCCCCGAATGTGTGTGAGAGATAGGGAATCCCAGAGTGTCCCCGAGTGTGTGTGAGAGATAGGGATTCCCCGAGTGTGTGTGAGATATAGAGAAACCCCAAGTGTGTGTGAGAGGGAATCCCCGAGTGTGTGTCAGAGATAGTGTATCCCAGAGTGTCCCCGAGTGTGTGTGATACAATCCCAGTGAGTCTCCGGGTGTGTGTGAGATAGTCCCCGAGTGTGTGATGGAGATAGGGAATCCCAGAGTGTCCTGGAGTGTGTGTGAGAGATAGGGAATCGCATAGTGACCCCGAGTGTGTGTGAGTGGTAGGGAATCCCAGGGTGTCCCCGAGTGTATGTGATTGAATCCCACAGAGTCTCGAGTGTGTGTGAGAGATAGGGAATCCGCGAGTGTGTGCGAGCGTAAGGGAATCCCTGAGTGTGTGAGAGATAGGGAATCCCAGATCGTCCCCGAGTGTGTGTGAGAGATAGGGAATGCCAGAGAGTCCGCGAGTGTGTCTGAGAGACAGGGAATCCCCGAGTGTGTGCGAGAGAAAGGCAATCCCCGAGTGTGCGAGAGAAAGGGAATCCCCGAATCTGGTTGAGAGATAGTGAATCCCAGAGCCTGGGTGAGAGATAGTGAATCCCTGAGTGTGTGTGAGATAAAGGGAATCCCAGAGTGTCCCCGAGTG
>NW_025120073.1:0-1046 GCF_004010195.1 Chiloscyllium plagiosum
CTCCACGACTGGACAAGGAGAGAGCTGTTCTGTGGGATGGCCTCCACTTGAATCATGTTAGGCATGGAGACCTGGTGAATCACATAACTAGGACTATAAGCTAAGTATTGAGAAGAGGGTTCAGTTGTATGGAAGGTTTAAAAATTAGGAGTGCAGGTTAGTGATGAGGCTGATTGTTTCCAGAAAATGGAAGGCTGGAGGTCCATCCTGTGATTGGTGTGCTGACACCGATCGCTGTGCACTGAGCCTTGGTGCCTGCAATTTCGGAGGAACATTGAACAGACTGTGCAAACATCATATTGTACCAAATAATCATTAATAATAGGCCAAAACCTAAAGACCTTAAATCTGAATAAAATTAATGAATTCACAGTGCAAAGTGAGACAAATGGGTATGATTTGGTGACAATTCCTGAAACGTAGTTGTAGGGAGACCAGAACTGGTGGTTGAAGATCCAAGGGAGCGATAGAGAGAAAGGAAAAGGAGGTGGTATACGTTTGTTAGTAAAGGAAGAGATTAATGCTGTACTGAGAAATTATTTTAATACCGGAGATCAAACCATAGGATCAGTCTAGGAACAAATAAGTCCCTGGTGGGAGTAGTCTACAGATCCATGAACAGTAGTTTCACAAAAGGACACAGTATAAACCAGGAAATACTGAAGACTTGTGGGAAACGTACAACAATCATCGTAAATGATTTTAATATGCATGTAGTCTAGATTAATCAAATTGGCAAGGGTAGCCTATTGGGTGAATTCATAGCGTGTATTGGAGATTTATTTTTTGGAGCATTATGTTGGAGAACCAGGGGGCCAGCTATTTTGGATTTCGTATTGTTTAATGAGGTGGGGTAAATTAATGACATTGTAAAGGATCCACAATGAAAGGGAGAACATAGCATGACAAGTTTAATAACAATGTGTTCCTAAAAATGTAATTTTTAAAAACTTATTCATTTTGTGGAATGTGGGCTGGCCAGTACTTATTGCCAGTCCCTAGTTGCACCTGAGAAGGTGCTGGTGAGCTGCCTTATTCTGCTGCAG
>NW_025120074.1:0-1046 GCF_004010195.1 Chiloscyllium plagiosum
ACACAGTGGAAGCATTAACTTCCAATGGCATTACTATTGCTGGTTTCCATAATATCAAAGTTGCAGGGGTAACTGCTAACTAGAAATGAACTAAATCAATACGGTGGATACAAGGGCAGGTGGGAGACTGAATACCCTGTAACAAGTAACTCACATGCTTACTCAAATTTTCCCTCCACCGGCAAAGCCTGTCCACTATCGCCAAAGCACCAGTTAACAGTGTGATGGGAAAACTCCCAACTTGTTTGAATGGTTGTGTCTTCGACAACACACGAGAAGTTTCCACAATATTGATTTAGATCCCTTGTCAATACTACCAATTTTTGTTCTCCTCGCTATTGAAACCTCCACATTTTAACATTCTCGTAAACTTGAATTGAACAGGAGTTAGAGAGCTCCCATTGGTATCCAGGAACAAACAATGACCCCATTGACCAATCTCACCAAAAACAGACAATCAGTCATTATTTCGCCGATGTTTCATTTACAGGATTTGCAGCATTCACATCATCTCAATTGCCTTATCAATACTGTGAGACATCCTGGGACTGAATAAAACTCTTTTCCTACGTACTCTTCCCGCAATTTTCTCTTTCCACAGTTTTCACGCTGTCTCCTCTTCCTTTCTTACTTTTATCTTTTTCTCCCTCTCCAGCTGTCCAGCAAATTTCCAAGTTGAATCACGGCTCCGTTCTGTATGCTGGGCCCATCCTGCCTTCCAGCGTATTCTTCCCACCTCTTAGCAACAAAAGTTAAAAATGCTGTCACTATAATTAGTGAAGATTAGAAGAATGAGAGATCATATTGTTGAAGCAAATAAATAATTCTACAGCTGCTTGACAGGGTAGAAACTTTGAGGATGTTTCCACTTCCTGGGAGAGTTTATGAGCAGAAGACATCGTCTTAGAACAAAGGCATGCAATTTTAAAACTGAAATAAATTTCCTGCAATTGTCTCTCTGAGTGTTGAGAAACATTTGAACTCTTTATGGGGTGGTAGGAGTGTGCGGTCATAATCCTTGTATATATTTAAGACTGAGAGAGATA
>NW_025120075.1:0-1046 GCF_004010195.1 Chiloscyllium plagiosum
ATATATGAATGCACAAAGCATTAGAAATAAGGTAGATGAGCTTGAGGCTCATTTGGAAATTAGCAGTTACGATGTTGTGGGGATAACTGAGACGTGCTTCAAGTGGACAGTGCCTGGGAAATGAATATTCAAGGCTATACGTGCTATCATAAGGACAGACTGACTGGCAGAGGGGGTGGGGTGGCCCTGTTAGTAAGGAATGATATTCAGTCCCTTGCGCAGGGGGGGACCTAGAATCAGGGGATGTAGAGTCAGTATGGATAGAGCTAAGAAATTCTAAGGGTAAAAAGACCCTCATGGGAGTTATCTACAGGCCCCCAAACAGTAGCCTGGATGTAGTGTGTAAGTTGAATAAGGAACTGAAATTTGCCTGTCGCAAAGATATTACTACAGTTGTGATGGGGGATTTCAACATGCAGGTAGACTGGGAGAATCAGGACGGTACTGGACCCCAAGAAAGGGAGTTTGTGGAGTGCATCCGAGGTGGATTCTTAGAACAGTTTGTGCTGGAGCCTACCAGGGAGAAAGCAATTCTGGATCTGGTGTTGTGCAATGAACCGGATTTGATCAGGGACCTCAAAGTAAAGGAGCCATTAGGAGGTAGTGACCACAATACAACAAGCTTTAATCTGTAGTTTGAAAGGGAGAGGGTAGAATCAGAAGTGACAATATTTCAGTTGAATAAGGGGAACTATGGAGCTAAGAGGGAGGAGCTGGCCAAAGTTCAATGCAGGGATGGCAGTGGAACAACAATGGCAGGTATTTCTGGGTATAATACAGAAGATGCAGGATCAGTTCATTCCAAAAAGGAAGAAAGATCCTAAGGGGAGGCAGGGGTGGCCGTGGCTGACGAGGGAAGTTAAGGACCACGTAAAGACAAAAGGGAAAAAGTACAACAGAGCAAAGATGAGTGGGAAATTGGAGGACTGGGAAGCTTTTAAAGAACAACAGAGAGTAACTAAAAAGGAAATACGCAAAGAAAAAATAAGGTACGAAGTTAAACTGGCCAAAAATTTAAAGGAGGATAGTAAAGGCTTTTTTAGGTA
>NW_025120076.1:0-1046 GCF_004010195.1 Chiloscyllium plagiosum
CGGCAGATAGTGGGTGCATTGCAGGGGCTGGTTTTGGGAACTAGGATGCTTTGTTAGAGGATGGAGACGATGACAAGTTTAATTACCTCCACTGTGGCTGGCGAAAATGGGTGCTGTCGTATTGACGGCAGTACAGCTCCCTGTTTAACTGTGACTTTATGTGACGGGTCGGATAGCTTCAGGGCAATGCTGTCTGCTCAGCAGTCCCTCGGGTCCAACAAAAAGACAGTCAGTGCTAGCTGGGAGGGCAAAGCAGGCTGGGAGTCAGCAAGCTCGGAGTAGGGGGATACCAGCTTATGTGGGACTGACACAGTGCAGTGAAACTTACAGAGAAAGTGGCCCACCAATAAACACACGCACAGTAAGGAAGTAGTGAGGGATGGAGGGGCCATGGGCCAGAGGAAAAAGAGGGGGTTTAGCAGGGTATGCGCCGGTCACCAAATCTAAACATTCGTGACATGGGAGGGGAATTGCGAGCTGCTGGCAATTGTGCCTGCAGTATAGAGTAACGAAAGCCGAGAATTTCTAAGGTGAGACCCTGGGGAGATCGGTGAATGGAGATGTTTAATTTACACAGCGTTTGGTGGACAAATAGGGCTACTGGACAGGATGAGGAAATTCTGGCTGTGTCAGAGACCGTCACAGATCCGATGCTGAAGAGTCCTGCATTTGATGGTGGCTCTTACATAGGCAATCCGATGACACCCACAGTACAGGCAGTTTCAGAACTGTGGGAAAGTTCCACAGAGGGAGTCGCAAATGAGATCGTGGCCCCAGAGACCGATAGAACTGACATCGACCCCTACCTCCTCGTCCATTACTGAAATCTCAGACAGTGAATTTGGGAGGTGTACAGAGGCGGCCTGTAAAACCACATTGCAATGGCAGGCTCATGGGCTTGGAGAGAGTAGTGTGGGAAATGGCTCATTCATAGTTTAGGGCGCCTGCTGAGGCTGTCTCTGCAGAGGTGCGCGATTCCATTGGGCTTGCGAGGGAAGGGCGAAGTTGGAAGTATTCGGCTGCTGGGTGGTGGTTGGTGGCCATTT
>NW_025120077.1:0-1046 GCF_004010195.1 Chiloscyllium plagiosum
AAGTGACCAGTAGAAGTGTTTGAGGCGGGTTTATTAACAACATTTAAAAGGCATTTCAACAAGTACATGGAGAACAAAAGTTTAGAAGGATATGGGCCAATTGCAAGGAAATTAGGTTAGCGTGGATATAATTCTCTGGTTATCCTAGACCCATGGGCCGAAGGTGCTGTCTTTCTGCTGTAGGATTCAATGACTCTCTGATTCTGTGACATTTCCTTCCCAGATAATGAACTTGATAAGGCACTGTTCAGTGTCAAAGTGGTGGAAAAAGGCCCTTTCATGAGTTTTTATGATGTACAATGAGTGATGATTTCACCTGGGAATCTGTTTTCAGAAGAACTAGTTTTGATCGGCTCTATCTCAGTGTCAAGTCCACACAGTGAGAGGATGTTGAGGACTGTATTCAATAAGGTTCCCACAAGTTGATCTTGGGGGACTGTACGAAGTTAAAAATCACACAACACCAGGTTATAGTCCAACAGGTTTAATTGGAAGCAGGAATCCTAACATGTATGCTGACCAGTGAATATAGGCTTTCAGTAATCGGAGTTTAAAACCAATTTGGCTGATTTCTCAATGAATGTTTCAAGGAAAGGGTGAATTTCAGTGGTGAATTTTAGCATCAGGTGGTGATCATCGAGCTTTATAAAGAAACTCTTCAATGCAGATTCAAATATCGCAAACATGTCACCTACATGTTGAAAATATGCAAGCAGATAGAGGCTAGGTGTTAAGCCATCAAGGATGTGTTTTGCATGGTTACCAATAAAGGTGTTAGGTAGGGTTTTCCCTTGAATATCCCATGGTAACACCTTTTATTTGGTCATACACGTTGTTATTGGAATGGAAGTCAACTACACAAGGTGCTAAGTTCATGTGTTTCATAGACTCCCTACAATGTGGAAACAGGCCCTTCGGCCCAAGAAGTCCACGCCGATCCTCCAGAGAGTAAGCCACCCAGATCCATTCTCCTAATACTCTACATTTATCCCAGAATAATGCACCTGACCTGCACATCCCTGAACACTATGGGCAATTTAGCGTGG
>NW_025120078.1:0-1046 GCF_004010195.1 Chiloscyllium plagiosum
GCCTTGTCAAATACCTTGCTGAAAACCATATACACTGCACCAGTTGCCCTATCCTCATCTACAGACACGGTCAAATACTCGAAAAACTCCACCAGATTTGTGAGCCATTTCATCCCTGTAACGAAGCCACACTGACTGATCTAGCCTTGCCTCTCAAAATGGAGATCAATTCTCTCCTTCAGAATTTTCTCTAATAGTTTCCCGTGCACTGGGAATCACTGATGTGTAATTCCAGGTCAATCTCCACCACCCTTCTTGAAAAGTGGAAACACATCAGGTGTGCTGAAGTCCTCTGACTAATCGGGTAGCTGAAGAGGAATTAAAAATTTGATCACAGTATTTGTAATTTCCATCATCATCTCGTTCGTTACAGCTCCTGCAGACCTCAGGACTTGTCCACTTTTACACTCGCCAAACCTACAGTATAGAATAGAATCCCCTACAGTGTGGAAACAGGCCTTTCTGCCCAATAAGTCCACAACGACCCTCCGAAGGCCAACCCACCCAGGCCCATTCCTTCACCCCATTGCTCTTCACCTAGCCCCAACGAATGACCCAACTTACTCATACCTGAACATTATGGGCAATTTAGCTTGGTCAATTTACCTAACCTGCACATCTTTGGATTTTGGCAGGAAACCAGAGCACCTGGAGGATCAAAACATTCCAACGTCCTTTGAGGCTAAGTGAGAGGAAGAATTCTTCATAGAACACTCATAATGTGGAAGAATGAGGCATTTCACACACACATATTCAAGCACACGCATGACACATATACCTCACACATGTAAATTATTCTTCTACCTTTCTACTTAATACATTCCTTTGCACAGGAAAACAGTTCCCTCGGCTCATCCATGATTCCTTCAGGCTTCCAACTGAACAAATACACGAACCCATCTCAATCAGAGGCAAGATAAATGGTTTCACAATTGTTCACAGTCAATCCAATTAAATGCAATTTTCAGCCCCATTCTGTCTACGTTCCCATTTTCTAGAAACCAAATAATGATAAATTAATATTACATTCAATGTTAAATAACAAA
>NW_025120079.1:0-1046 GCF_004010195.1 Chiloscyllium plagiosum
GTGCTCCCACTCAGAGGTGAAGGTTGTGCTCTCGCACTCAGAGGTGAAGGTTGTGCTCACACTCAGGGGTGTAGGGTGTGATCTCACTCAAAGGTGTAGGGTGTTCTCACACTCAGAGGTGAAGTGTGCGCTCACACTCAGAGGTAAAGTGTGTGCTCACACTCTGTAGGGTGTGCACACACTCAGAGGTGAAGGGTGTGCAGACACTCAGAGGTGTAGTGTGTGCTCACACTCAGAGGTGAAGGCTGTGCTCAGACTCAGCAATGAAGTGTGCACTCACACTCAGAGGTGATGGGTGTGCTCACTCTCAGACGTGTAGGGGGTGCTCACACTCAGCGGGGAATGATGTGCTCACACTCAGAGGTGTAGTGTGTGATCACACTCAGAGGTGAAGTGTGCGCTCACACTCAGAGGTGACGTTTGTGCTCACACTCAGATGGGAAGTGTGCGCTCACATTCAGAGGTGTAGGGTGTGCTCACACTCAGAGGTGATGTGTGCGCTCACACTCAGAGGTAAAGTGTGTGCTCACACTCGATAGGGTGTGCACACACTCAGAGGTGAAGGGTGTGCTCACACTCAGAGGTGTAGTGTGTGCTCACACTCAGAGGTTAAGGTTGTGCTCAGACTCATCGGTGAAGTGTGCACTCACACTCAGAGGTGAAGGGTGTGCTCACACTCAGAGGGGAAGTATGTGCTCACACTCAGAGGGGAAATATGTGCTCACACTCAGAGGTGTAGGGTGGGTTAACACTCAGAGTTGAAGGTTGTGCTCACACTCAGAGGGGAAGGATGTGCTCACACTCAGAGGTCTAGTGTGTGTTCATGCTCAGAGGTGAAGTGTGTGTTCAACTCAGAGGTGTAAGGTGTACTCACACTCAGAGGTGAAGAGTGTGCTCAGACTCAGCGGTGAAGTGTGCACTCACACTCAGAGGGGTAGGATGTGCTCCCACTCAGAGGTGAAGGTTGTGCTCACACTCAGAGGTGTAGGGTGTGATCACATTCAGAGGTGCAGGGTATGCTCACATTCAGAGGTGAAGGATGTGAT
>NW_025120080.1:0-1046 GCF_004010195.1 Chiloscyllium plagiosum
GAAATTGAAATCCCTTGTTAAATGGAAGAGGGCGCCTTTGTAAAGATGAGGCATGAAGGTTCAGTTGGGGCGATTGAGAGTTATAAGGTAGCCAGGAAGGATCTGAAGAGAGAGCTTAGAGCAGCACGGAGGGGACATGAAAAGTCCTGAGTTGGTAGGATTAGGGAAAACCCTAAGGCTTTCTATAGGTATGTCAGGAATAAAAGAATGACTAGGGTAGGAATAGGTCCAGTCAAGGATAGTAGTGGGAAGTTGCGTGTGGAGGCTGAAGAGATTGGGGAGACACTGAATGAATACTTTTCGTCCGTATTCACTCAGGAACAGGACATTGTTGTTGATGTGAATATTGACTCACAATTAATTAGAATGGACGGCTTTGAGGTATGTAGGGAAGAGGTGTTGGAAATTCTGGAAAGGATGAAAATAGATAAGTCCTCTGAGCCTGATGGCATTTATCCTAGATTCTCTGGGAAGCAAAGGAGGAGATTGCAGAGCCATTGGACTTGATTTTTATGTCCTCATTGTCGACAGAAATAGTGCCAGTAGACTGGAGAATAGCAAATGTGGTTCCCTTGTTCAAGAATGGGAGTAGGGATAACCCTAGTAACTTTTGGCCGGTAAGTCTCACTTCTGTTTGGGCAAAGTCTTAGAGAGAATTGTAAGGGATAGGATTTATGAACATCTGGATAGGAATAATGTGATCAAGGATAGTCAGCATGGTTTTGTAAAGGGCAGGTCGTGCCTCACAAACCTTATTGAATTATGTGAGAAGATGACTAAGGAGGTAGACGATGGTAAAGCGGTAGATGTGGTGTATATGGATTTTAGTAAGGCGTTTGATAAGGTTCCCCATGGAAGGCCACTGCAAAAAATACAGAGGTATGGCATTGAGGGTGAGTTGGAGGTTTAGATTAGGAATTGGCTGGCTGGAAGAAGACAGAGGGTATGGTTGATGGTAAAGTTTCATCTTGGAGTGCAGTTACTAGTGCTGTTCCACAAGGATCTGTTTTGGGACTATTGCTGTTTGTTATAGAACATAGAACATA
>NW_025120081.1:0-1046 GCF_004010195.1 Chiloscyllium plagiosum
AGGGATCCTTAGTTGGTGCTCTGACTGGTCCTGGAACGGTGGAAGGCGTTGATCAGGCCGTAAAGACGATGGCCGTGAAAACCGCTGCAGGACCAGATAGGGTAACGCTGAGGGAAATAATTCCAGTGTTTAATAAGGATAATTCGCCACTGCCGAGACTATACACCATTTGGATTAAAAACTGGTAAAATTCCAGATCAATTAAAAATTAGCAGAAGGGTTCTGATCCCTAAAGTGAACAATGAAGAAGAATTAAAAGATATAAATAATTGGAGGCCAATTACGATAGGGCCAGTTGTGGTCAGGATTTTCACTAAAATCGTGGCGAACAGGTGAAGTAAAGTGATAAATCTGAATAAACGGCAGAAAGGTTTTATGACCGGTGTTGCAGGATGTGAAGAGAACATAAAAATCCTGGAAAACATTATGAATGGTGCTAAAAAGAATAAAAAGGAATCTAGCAGCAGTCTTTATAGACTTAGCCAAAGCCTTTGACACAGTAGGTCATAAATTAATTATTATAGCGTTGAAAAGACTCCAGCTCCCGTCAATATTTATTAAATTAATTACAAATCTATACGAGAATAAAACCTTCCACATGAGTAAAGTGAAATGTAAAACCGGAAACATTCAGATTTTACGAGGAGTAAAGCAAGGTGACGCACTGTCACTGATCCTTTTTAATATTGTAATGGACCCGTTAATTAGCACCATTGAGGAAAAGCAAAAGGGAATATTCCGAGGAGTAGATGGGAATAGTTGTCATTGAGCAACGTTAGCGTTTGCGGACAACGTAGCTCTAATTAGCCAATCGTATGAGGGTATGGTGTATAATTTAAAAGTGGTCGAAACATTTTGTAATAATACGGGGATGGAAGTAAATATTAAGAAAATTAAAGGATTTTACGTCACTTATAGGAACAAGACATTTTATATTCAACGATAAATCAAATTGGAAATTGAACGAAGGGAGTATACAATTTATAGAACCGGGAACTACAGATAAATATTTAGGGGCTAAAATAGATCCGTGGTTAGGAATTAGT
>NW_025120082.1:0-1046 GCF_004010195.1 Chiloscyllium plagiosum
CAGAGCCTTATATGTCTTGTCTATTTTTAAGGCACATGCCCAACTATCAAACTTACTATGTTTAACTATTTCAAACTCAACATAATTCTGATCTGGTACCATCATTATATATCTACACCGCGCTCTATATACCTCTGGTACCACTCATAGGCATTTGAAAGAAGGGCTTATGCCCGAAACGTCGATTCTCCTGCTCCTTGGATGCTGCCTGACCTGCTGCGCTTTTCCAGCAACAAATTTGTTAGATGTAAAATAGCCTGTTTGACATCTGCATAATCTTTTGACCCCTCATCTGACAGCGCTGAACATACCTCACTAGCTCTGCCGACCAGCTTCGTCTGAACTAGCATTACCCACATGTTCTCTGACCACTCCATCTGTCTACCCGTTATTTCAAATGAAATAATGAAGGAAGCCACATTTGTCTTTATATATATATATATATATATATATATATATATATATATACACACACACACACACCCAACCTTTTGGTTTAATCTCTATTCTGTTAACTTGACTTTACTGACAAATGCATAACTTCTCACGTTCAAATTCTCTCTCTTTTTCCTCTCTCTTTCTCTTTTTCTTCTATCTCGCTTCCTCTTTCTTCTCTCTTTCTTTTTGTCTCACTTTTTAATCTTCGAACTCCAGTTATTGCATTTGCAGTCTATTTTTCTTTCGAACTCTGCTGCTCTCGCTGTCAGTTTCTCTGATACACTGAAGTGCTTGACCAACACCATTGCAATTTCAACTTCCCTTTTGTCCCTGGTTCAACCCAATTCTAACATATTTGCTAATTCTTAATGTACGCCTTTCCTCTGTCTTTAAAAACTTTCTTGACAAATTGGGAATCATTTTCAAACCCCAAAACCTCTTTAATGTTAAGACCCATTCCTTTAACTTTTCATTTAATCTTTCATAAGTAACCAAAATGAAACAAATTTTCTGACCTAAGTTTTATTTGAAGATCTAGGACAGTAATTGCCAAGTATTGGAATTCGCTGAGATCGTTTGTACCCCTCGTCTGTTCACATCTGTCCAAA
>NW_025120083.1:0-1046 GCF_004010195.1 Chiloscyllium plagiosum
CCTGGGCTCTAATGTAACTGCTGAAGAGGGGTAGGCAGTCGGCCCTAACGACCCGCTCCACGGACCAATGCCTGGACCTGTTTATGGCCAGTTTGGCCAGGCCCAGGAGCAGACCCATGAGAAGGTCCTCAGACCTGCCTTCCCCCCTCCGTACCGGGTGTCCGAAGATCAGGAGCATGGGACTGAAGTGCAACCAAATGCAGAGGATGAGGTTTTTAAGAAAATCAAAAAGGGAGTGCAAATGCCCACACCCCATATATACATGGTCCACGGACTCCACAGCATCACAGCCTCTCCAGGTTATATATTTTTTTCATTTCTTTTTTCCTCTTGTCCTGTTTATTTGTTTTTGTTTTTTTCTTCCTTTTTTTTATATTAAACCCCACACTACCGCCTAACTGTGGTAGTGCTTATTTTTTCCCCAGCACCCATATATTGTGTGTGCAGGTGTGAGACACAGTGAGAGACACAAGGTGTACGAATCTTTATTCAATTTCCACCACCATGAAAAAAGGAAACACCCGAGTGGCCAGTGACAAGCAGTGCCCTTCACAAAAGGCAATGCTGTGTGATCAAACAGTGAAGGGGAGGGCAGGGATTAAATCAAAATAGAGTTGGAGGGGGAAATAATGCACTCCACTCCCTGCGGCGCCCACCTCTCCCTGAACAACTCCAGGGTGTCGGTGGACACCGCATGCTCCTTCTCCAAGGACACTCGGGCTCTAACGTAACCGCGGAAGAGGGGCAGGCAGTCAGCCCTAATGACCCACTCCACAGACCACTGCCTGGACCTGTTGATGGCCAGTTTGGCCAGGCACAGGAGCAGACCCACGAGGAGGTCTTCAGACCTGCCTTCCCCCCTCCGTACCGGGTGCCCGAAGATCAGGAGCATGGGACTGAAGTGCAACCAAAAACAGAGGAGGAGGTTTTTAAGAAAATCAAAAAGGGAGTGCAAACACCAACACCCAATATACACATGGTCCACGGACTCCACAGCACCACAGCCACTCCTGGTTATATTTCTTTTCTTTTTGGTGTGTGTGTGC
>NW_025120084.1:0-1046 GCF_004010195.1 Chiloscyllium plagiosum
AGCTCAAATCCCTCAACCCTGGCAACATCCTTGTGAATCTTTCCTGAACCATTTCACAACATCTTTCCGATTGGAAGGAGACCAGAATTGCGCACAATATTCCAACAGTGGCCTAACCAATGTCCTGTACAGCCGCAACATGACCTCCCAACTCCTGTACTCAATACTCTGACCAATAAAGGAAAGCATACCAAACGCCGCCTTCACTATCCTATCTACCTGTGACTCCACTTTCAAGGAGCTATGAACCTGCACTCCAAGGTCTCTTTGTTCAGCAACACTCCCTAGGACCTTACCATTAGGTGTTCAGGTCCTGCCTGTTCTCAAAGTTTGTATCCATGAACCATTTCAGCAGGGCCGAAGACCCCTTCAGACTGCCCCCAGGTTCCGACCCCAATCTTTTACACTCCCACACCAGAGTTAATGGGCACTTAAAGAAAACTATAAAACTATTGCTGTTTTGACCCCTAAATGTAACACACAAATCTTTTTATTACCTCAAGTGTCGCAAATAATTATTATGATTTGGAAGTGCCGGTGTTGGACTGGGGTGTACGAAGCTTAAAAATCACACAACACCAGGTTATAGTCCAACATGAATCTGTGTAAGATCCTGTAAATCCCTTGTTTAGAAATAGAATCAGTCTGAACATTGGGGCACAACCAGCCTCACACAGGGCACCTCACCCCTTCAACACATTATCTGGGCCGACATGGCACCGACTGTTAACGTTCACTTGAGAATGTAACTTTCTTAAAAAAAAAGGTCTGGGATTTACATGTGAAAGAACTGAAACCAACATGGTCATTCGAAAAGATGGAGAGACTTAACAAACAATCCAGGTCTTTTTCAGTATATCATTTCAGTTACATCACACTGTCAACCTTTTCTCTAAACTCTGTGTCTTACGATCTTATACTCCACAACCCTCCGATGAAGGAGCAGCGCTCTGAAAGCAAGCAAGTATTAACCTCCATCAGAAACAGAGTGTTTTTATCTGAAAAATATATAAGCACGGTAACCGATGTACTTATATCATTTTAAG
>NW_025120085.1:0-1046 GCF_004010195.1 Chiloscyllium plagiosum
TAATGGGAATCTCAGTGCTACCAGAGAGCCAAAGTTAATGGGAATCTGTGTGCCACAGAGAGCTACTGTTAATGGGAATCTCAGTGACACTATACAGGTACTGTTAATGGGAATCTCAGTACCACTGGAGAGCAACTGTTAATGGGAATCTCACTGCTACCGGAGATCTACTGTTAAGGGGAATCTGAGTGCCACTGGAGAGCTATTGTTAATGGGAATCTCAGTGTTACCAGAGAGCTACTGTTAATGGGAATCTCAGTGCTACCAGAGAGCTACTGTTAATGGGACTCTCAGTATCACTGGAGAGCTACTGTTAAGGGGAATCTCAGTTCTACAGGAGAGAAGCTGTTAATGGGAATCTCAGTGCCACTGGAGAGCTACAGATAATGGGACTCGCAGTGCCACTGAGATTCCCATTAACAGCAGCTGTCCATTAGCACTGAGATTCCCATTCACAGCAGCTCTCCGGTAGCACTGAGATTCCCATTAACAGGAGCTCTCCGGTAGCACTGAGATTCCCATTAACAGTCGCTCTCCGGTAGCACTGAGATTCCCATTAACGTCGGCTCTCCGGTAACACTGAGATTCCCATTAACAACACCTCTCCGGTAGCACTGAGATTCCCAAAAACAGTACTGCTCCAGTAGCACTGAGTTTCCCATTAACTGTCGCTCTCCAGTGGCCCTGAGATTCCCATTAACAGCAGCTCTCCATTAGCACTGAGATTCCCAGTAACAGTAGCTCTCCGGTAGCACTGAGATTCCCATTAACAGGAGCTCTCCAGTGGCACTGAGATTCCAATTAACAGTACCTCTCCAATGGCACTGAGATTCCCATTAACAGCAGCTCTACAGTAGCACTGAGATTCCCATTAACAGCAGCTCTCCGGTAGCACAGAATGTCCCATTAACAGTAGCTCTCTGGTGGCCCTGAGATTCCCATTCACAGCAGCTCTCCAGTGTCACTGAGATTCCCATTAACTGTAGCTCTCCATTAGCACTGAAATTCCCAGGATCAGTAGGTCTCCGGTAGCACTGAACGTCCCA
>NW_025120086.1:0-1046 GCF_004010195.1 Chiloscyllium plagiosum
TTGCCACTGCATGGAGACAGCCCAACAAGTGGCAAAGCCACATTAGATTTGGTACTGAGTAATGAACCCGGCCAGGTGTTAGAAAAGGATGTAGATGAGCACTTTGGTGATAGCGATCTCAATTCTGTTATGTTTACTTTAGTGATATAAAGGGATAGGTGTATCCCACTGGGTAAGAGTAATAGCTGGGAGAAAGGCAATTACAATGCGATTAGGCAAGTTTTAGGAAGCATAGGACGGGGAAGGAAACTGCCGGGGATGGACACATTCGAAAAGTGGAGCTTATTCAAGGAACAGCTCCTGAGTGTCCGAGATAAGTATGTACCTGTCAGGCAGGAAGGAAGCTGTAGTGCGCGGGGGCCGTGGTTTACGAAGGGATAGAATCTCTGGTCAAGAGGAAGAAGAAGGCTTATGTTAGGATGAGACGTAAAGGCTCATTTAGGACACTTGAGGGTTACAAGGTAGGCAGGAAAGACGTAAGAGAGAGCTCAGACGTGCCAGGAGGAGACATGAGATGTTGTTGGCGGATAAGATCAGGGTAAACCCTAAGGCCTTCTATAGGTATTTAAGGAATAAAAGAATAACAAGAGCAAGATTAGGGCCAATCAAGGATAGTAGTGGGAAGTTGTGGGAAGTTGTGTGTGAAGTCAGAGGAAAGAGGGGAAGCACTAAATGAATATTTTTCGACAGTATTCACTCTAGAAAACGACAGTGTTGTCGAGGAAAATACAGAGGTGTGATTGAGACTAGGTGTGATTGAGGTTCACAAGGAAGAGGTATTAGAAATCCTGCAGAGTATGAAAAGAGAGAAGTTCCCTGGGCCTGATGGGACTTATCCTAGGAACCAGTGGGAAGCCAGGGAGAAGATTCCGAGCATTTGGCATTGATCTTGAAATCGTCATTTTGTACAGCAATAGTGCCAGAAGACTCGAGGATAGCAAATGTGGTTCCCCTGTTCAAGAAGGGGAGTCGAGACAACCCTGGTATTTATAGTCCAGTGAGCTTTACTTCAGTTGTTGTGAAAGTGTTGGACAACGTTATAAAAG
>NW_025120087.1:0-1046 GCF_004010195.1 Chiloscyllium plagiosum
CTGTAGTAGCCAATGGCCTAATGAGGTTCTGTTGAAATGCATCCAGGCATTATCTAAATGTGATGAGAATGATGGGGAAGCCTTTTGAATTTCATTTGAGAAAGTGGCTAAACTAATGCAGTGGCCAGTGACCATATGGATTTAGTTGATCCAAACAAAGCTGATAGGTATTTGCATCCCTGTCGGAGGAGGTATCTGGCCAGTATGGGGTGGTGAAGAAAGCCATCTGAAGTGCATATGATCTTGTGCTAGAAGCCGACAGTCAGCGTTTCACGAATCTAAAAAAGGCTCCCTGGTTAAACTCTCATTGAGTTTGAAAGAATCAAACAAAGTAATTTTGAATACTGTGTAAGGGTATTAAAAACAGAGCAAAGCGATGACACTGTTAGAGAGATTCTTATTTTGGAGAAGTTCAACAATTCACTTCCTGCAGTCGTGAGAACTCGTGTGGAAGAGCAGTTACAATGGCAAGATTAGAAGCTGAAATGGCTGATGATGATGATTTGGTTCAGAAATCAAAGTTTGGTTTCTGTGAGGCATGGAGAAGAATGTGCGAGATCTTAAAATATATACGTGTGAAAGTAAGCTTTACTGGCATAGGCCAGGGGTAGCAGGGAAAGAGGTTACAGCATTAAGAGGTACAGAAGCATGTAATTCTTTTATGCTGAGACATGAGGAGCGATGTCATTCAAAAGGACTGTTGGAGAGATGAGAAGTGCTCCATTATGTAACGTGTGGTTGGAGTGTCCGTTGGAAACATCAATAGATTTATTCCACAATGGGGAAGGAGGCCTTGAGCTTCGTGATGGCGTTACAACGTTTCAGCATTTAAGTTGCGAATAACATACATGAGCCAAATCTTTATCACTGATCGCGAACCCTTACAATTTTGGAGAAGTTTATGGAAGGAAAGACCAGTCTTATTATTGCTGCCATTCAATTTGAAATTATACAGGTGACAGGGCGAGAATACCGAAATTTTGACACGTTGTAAAGCCTTGGATGAAGAAAGCCAAAGGCATTCTGTGGCAGAAGTAAAATGATTG
>NW_025120088.1:0-1046 GCF_004010195.1 Chiloscyllium plagiosum
GATAGATAAGTCCCCTGGGCCAGAAAGGATATAATTAAGTTGTTATGAGAAGGGAGGCAAGTGATTACTGTCTTTTGGCAATGATCTTTGCATCCTCCCTGTCCACTGAAGTCATACCAGATGATTGGAGAGTGGCAAACGTTATTCCCTTATTCAAGAAAGGCAATTGAGATAATCCTGGGAATCATCGATGAGTCAGTCTTACATCAGTTGTGGGCAAATTATTGGAGAGGATTCTGAGAGACAGGATTTATGATTATTTGGAAAAGCATAGATTGATTTGAGATGGTCAGCATGGCTTTGTGAACGGCAGGTTATGCCTCACAAGCCTCATTGAATTATTTGAGGTTGTGGCAAACACATTGGTGAGGACAGAGTAGTGGATGTGGTGTATAAGGATTGTAGCGTAGTGTTTGATAAGGTTCCCCATGGTAGGCTCATTTTGAAAGGAATGAGGCATGAGATATAGGGAAACCTGCCTGGTTAGATAATAAATTGGCTGACGCATAGAAGGCAGGGTGAGATTAAATGGATAGTTTTCAGCTTGGAGCACGGTGACCAATGGTGTTCTGAAGGGATTAGTTCTGGGACCTCTGCTCTTTGTGATTTTTACAAATGACTTGGATGAGGAAATGGAAGGGTGGGTTAGGAATTTGCCAATGACACGAGGGTTGGTGGAGTTGTGGAGAGTGTGGAGCGCTTTTGTAGGTTGCTAGAGCACATTGACAGGATGCAGAGCTGGGCTGAGAAGTGGCAGATGGAGTTCAACCCGGGAAAATGTGAAGTTATTCATTTTGGAATTTCAAATTTGAATGCATATTTTCAGATTAAATGCAGGATCTTGACAATGTGGAGGAACAGAGGGATCGTGGGGTGCACGTCCATACATCCCTCATAAGTGACATCCAAGGTGATATGGTTATTAAAACGGTGCATTGTGTGTTAGCTTTCATTGCAGGGACATTGAGTTTAAGAGCCACGAGGTTATGCTGCACCTCTATGGATCCCTGATTAGACTACACTTGGAATATTGTGCTCTGTTCTGA
>NW_025120089.1:0-1046 GCF_004010195.1 Chiloscyllium plagiosum
ACAGGGTCTGGGAAAACTGTGCTCAGCACAGGGTTTGGGATCACTGTGCTCAGCACAGGGTCTGGGATCACTGTGCTCAGCACAGGGTCTGGGAAAAATGTGCTCAGCACAGGGGCTGGGATCACTGTGCTCAGCCCGAGGTCTGGGATCACTGTGCTCAGCACAGGGTCTGGGATCACTTCTGCTCAGCCCGAGGTCTGTGAAAACTGTGCTCAGCACAGGTTCTGGGATCACTGTGCTCAGCACAGGGTCTGGGAACACTGTGCTCAGCACAGGATCTGGGATCACTGTGCTCAGCCCGAGATCTGGGATCACTGTGCTCAGCACAGGGTCTGGGATCACTGTGCTCAGCACAGGGTCAGGGATCATTGTGCTCAGCACAGGGTCAGGGATCACTGTGCTCAGCACAGGGTCTGGGATCACTGTGCTCAGCACAGGGTCTGGGAAAACTGTGCACAGCACAGAGTCTGGGATCACTGTGCTCTGCTCAGAGTCTGGGATCATGGTGCTCAGTTCAGGATCTGGGATCACTGTGCTCAGGTCCAAATCTGTGATCACTTTTGCTCCACCTGGGGTCTGGGATCACTGTGCTCAGCTCACGGTCTGCGATCACTGTGCTCAGCACAGGGTCTGGGATCACTGTGCTCAGCTCACGGTCTGCGATCACTGTGCTCAGCACAGGATCTGGGATCACTTCTGCTCAGCCCGAGGTCTGGGATCACTATGCTCAGCACAGGTTCTGGGATCACTGTGCTGAGCACAGGGTCAGGGATCACTGTGCTCAACTCCAGGTCTGGGATCACTGTACTCCGGTCGCGGTCTGGCATCACTGTCCTCAACACAGGGTCTGGGATCACTGTGCTCAGCACAGATTCTGGGATCACTGTGCTCAGCACAGAGTCTGGATCACTGTGCTCAGCCTGAGGTCTGGGTTCACTGTGCTCAGCACAGGGTCTGGGATCACTGGGCTCAGCACAGGATCTGGGATCACTGTGCTCAGCACAGGATCTGGGATCACTTCTGCTCAGCCCGAGGTCTGTGATCAC
>NW_025120090.1:0-1046 GCF_004010195.1 Chiloscyllium plagiosum
AGATAAAACTAATCTTGATACCAGTAAAGCTGGTCATGCTGCCAGTAATACAGGTCAAGGTGCTTGTTGTGATATAGCACACTGAAAATGCACATTCTGGTGCTAGTCTGAATATTAATATCTGTGCAACTATCTGCAGGAGCTACCCAGATGGATTAATCATGTTTTTCCAGAGTCTAATGAAGAAAATGTAAACTAAAAGTCTGCATGGGTGAATGTTAGTGTGGCTGAAAGAGGAAGCTTCTCATTTCACTCATTTAACAATTTGAAAAATATTTTATTGAGAATTTATATGGAAGTGCACAGCCAATATATGAAAAAGAAAGTTACCTAGGGGAATTACTCCCTCCAACTAGACAATGCTGACTGGGTTGCCTTATCTGGATGTGTTCAAATCCATTATCTTTTCTAAGATATAATTGTGGCTTGCTCC
This sequence comes from Chiloscyllium plagiosum, assembly GCF_004010195.1. Classification (NCBI taxonomy): domain Eukaryota; kingdom Metazoa; phylum Chordata; class Chondrichthyes; order Orectolobiformes; family Hemiscylliidae; genus Chiloscyllium; species Chiloscyllium plagiosum. Next base: position 434 of record NW_025120090.1, read on the forward strand.
TTGTATACCCCTTCAAAAGCCAACCTCCAAAAGCATAGATAGAAGTCAAAGCATTTTACAGATGGCAAGAAAAGAGGAAGAGATAATTAATGACTGTGAATACAACAAAGTTAAGAGGCAGTTGGGACATAGAAGGGTACCAAGGGCACGTGAGTGCATCACTAATGACTATGGTTGTCTGTGATGAGCTCAACTTTAACAAACAGCACTCTGAGTAACTGGAGGAAGTGTAGGTTTTGACTTGGGAAGATTGTTCCCATTTCTAAAGTGGGCCCAGACTTCCAAGGATGGATCTGTTCTGCAGTAACTTGGAGATTCATGCATCAAAAAACAGAGTCTTTACAAACATTGGGTTTACCTTTGAACCAAGAACTATCTTCCATTGCCATTCTATTATCTGCATGTCACCCTGCTGTTGTACCTTACGGGAGGAAAATGACATATCAGTTTTCTAGCTGAAATTCTGCAGACTATATTGGTATAGAGTACATGCACTCCAAGATCTGCTGAGTGTAACATGAGGGGTGCTTTGTGAACCATTACTTGGTGTAACATGAGTGAAAATAATCACCATCCTATCAGACCAGTGCACTACAGGATTTGACACCAGTAG
>NW_025120091.1:0-1046 GCF_004010195.1 Chiloscyllium plagiosum
ATCAACTATTACCAGACAATATATTTTTCCTTCACAGGGTGTTAGTTCGGTAAAATCCAGTTGTAAATATTCAAATTGTTTTCGGGGTTTCGGAAGTGTTACATGACTCATCTGTATTCCCCTCCCCACATTATTGTGGCACAGATAACACATCGTTCACAATATTTCTGGAAGTAATGAGTAAATCCCTCAGTGTACCACTGTGCTGAAATGCTGTCATATCTCTCCTCTTTTGACACATGTTCCTTACCGTGTGTCAGTTTGGCATAGAATGGAAATAATGATCGTGGTAGAAAAGGTTTAACATTGGGGCCACACCATACCCCTTACCTCAAACTGCACTCTGCTTTTTCCCACTCAAAAGTGTCTTCAAGTCTGGACTTCGACTGTGACTCCCGTACGTCTGCTGCTTGGGTAAGGATTTTTGCCATTCCCATGTCAAACTGATCATTTACCGGCTGCTGGGCTGCCGTCCTTGCCGCTGAGTTTGCCCTTGCATTTCCTTGAGAAATGGAATCGTTATTTTGCCTGTGGGGATCATATTTACACACAGCGATTGATTTAGGCAATACGACCGCTTCCAAGAGGTCAGAAACCTGATCACGGTGTGAGATGGGCTTTCCGGTGATGGTCAAGAAGTCCCTGTACTTCCGCAGGGTTGCAACATCATGTGCAACTCTGAATGCGTATCTGCTATCGGTTAAATATTCGCTGTGTTTCCCTTAGCCAATTTACATGCCTCAGTCAAGGCAATCAGTTCCGCTGCTTGCGCTGACAGTTGACAAGCGAGTAATCCCGCTTTGAATACCTCATGGGTAGTTACTACAGCATGCCCAATAAAATTCTGGCCTATCTCCTTGCTCCTGAACGCTGACCCATCCACAAAGAAAAACGCCATATTTAGATTCTGAAGTGGTGAATCCTGCAAGTCTTGTCTAGGCAGCACATTTCATTAATTACAGCGATACAATCATGTGGGTCTCCGTCTCCTTCTCTAGTGAGAGGATTAGCGGCATTAAGGACGTTACATCGTTTTATTGCAATGT
>NW_025120092.1:0-1046 GCF_004010195.1 Chiloscyllium plagiosum
TTATTGCCCGCCAAATAAGCAGACACTGACTCAGCAACTCTGTCTTGTTGTCAAACAGGCAAATGCCTGTCTGTTACCGACAACCGTGGGCATTCCTTTGTCGCAGGTCATCATCAAAACGATTCGTCGAGGCGCAGAATTAAAGGGCTGGGACGTAATGATGCAACAGTATGATCTTTATTTTTTTTTCTATTCTCGTATTTGAATTATTGGAGGGATATGATGGCACTGGAGAGGGTGCAGAGGAGATGTTGATGGCGCTGAAGCGTTTTATTTATAAATAAATCATACAGATTGTATTTGTTATCCTTGACGGAGAGGATATTCTGCAGGCGCATGATTGAGGCATATAAAGTTATGAGGGACATGCAGCATCGACAGGAGGAATATTCCCCCTTGAATGAGGGATGAATAACAGAGAGCAATAGACATAAAGTACAGTGTAAGAGATTTAGGAAGATTTACGAGGGAAAATGTATACAATCAGAGAATGGTGGAACTTTTCACCAGGGGACGGTGGAGCAGAAGCCCCAAAAGTATTGAAGTTAGTTTTGATGTACACTTGTGAGGTCAGGGCATAACATGGCTGTGACTCATGTATTGAAAATCGTTTTTGTATAGTTCAGTACTTGGTTTGACTACCACACATTGAACGACCCGATAACTCTCAACAGATATGCATTTCCGCGTCATTACTGATATTTGTCTTTAATTCAGGACACATTAGGAACTAGCAGATTTCTGACAGTTTGACAGAGGAATACCAAATGAGAGATTGATTGAGGAAGTGAGAGAGTGAGCGTGAGAGAGAGAAAGACGGGAAGAAGTGTGATATGGAAAGGTTAGTAAAATTTGAATAAAAAAGCTTGAGAATATGAACATAACCGTTTGGAAGCACAATCAAATGTAAGATATGTGCACTAGACTGGAAATTTACAAACGTTGGCAAGTGTAACTTCTCTAACTTCCAAACACTTACTGCAAATTATGATGCACCATTGTTAAACTCACGACCATATGATATAGACATATAGTCATAGTGACAG
>NW_025120093.1:0-1046 GCF_004010195.1 Chiloscyllium plagiosum
AATTTAAAACAAATACATATTTTAACGCACACGCAGACACAGACACACATACACACACACACACACAAAAGCAGAATTTACAAGTAAGAGAGCAATATTTGATTGTTTTCGGGACTAGATTATAAGCAAAACTGCCGCTTTGGATCCAGGACTGTGTTCGGATAGCTTTGATGTTAATTCATAGGTGAGACATCACTTCCGTCTTCATTGTACTTTTTATTTTAACATTGATTCACAAAGTTGAAATTTGTTCCCTTTGAATGGATATATAATTTGTAACAACACAAAAATAGATCATAAAGAACAAAAAAATGCAGAATAAATTGCCCCAAAGCAAAACTAAATAATGTGTGCAAAAAAAGTGTTTTTGTGTGTATATATACATACATACATATATATATATATATATATATATATATATATATATATATATATAACCAGAGTCTAAGAGAAGCTATTATTTTAGAAATAAGTGAAATGAAAACTTAACTCCGTTGTTGTACTGCCAAAGCAAATACTGTTTCCTTAATCATGTTTAACATATTCTGAAGGTTTGTTTCCATATAGATTTCACCATATTGGGAAGAACTTCCCCGAATTTGTTCTGTGTTGCTGCATAAATACATGGATTAAGAAAAAACTCAGCAGCTTCAGGATATTTGCTATTTCTGTTGCAATATAATCAGGGTTTGTGAAGTCACCTCGGTAATAATTAGGGTGTGACACTCTGGTGAGGAGCAAACATAGGGAATATGTCAACCAAAGCATTATGAAACTGACTGACACAGAGAATAATAAAATGATGGATTTCCTCCGGTTTTCTGCTGCCGAATTGCTACGATTCTCATTTCTGTGTCCCTGGAGTCCATTACGCGTTCTATTTGCCACGAAAATGCGGTAGACGGTTAAAGAATTAAACACGAATATTAGTAGAAACGGAATCCACGCAACTGAGGCACTGTCAAACCAGACAAACTTCATCCCAAGATGTGAGGCTCAGAAAGTTGCACTTATTCTACAGCCCCACTGGACGTTTTGAACGATCT
>NW_025120094.1:0-1046 GCF_004010195.1 Chiloscyllium plagiosum
GTGGAAACACTATCTGAGGTACTGAGGGAGAACTGTCTGAGGTACTGTGGGAGCAGTACCTGAATATTGAGGGAGCACAATCTAAGGTATTGAGGGAGCACTCTCTGCGGTATTAAGGGAGTACTATCTGAGGAACTGAGGGAGAACTATCTGAGGTACTGAGAAAGCACTATCTGTTGTACTGTGGAAGCAATATCTGAGGTATTGTGGGAGCACATTCTGAAGTATTGAGGGAGCACTATCTGAGGTACTGAGGGAGAACAATCTGAGGTATTGAGGGAGCACTTTCTGAGCTATTGAGGGAGCACTTTCTGATGTACTCAGGGGACACTTTCGATGGTACTGAGGGAGGACATTCTGAGGTACATGAGAGAGCACTTTCTGAGCTATTGAGGGAGCACTGTCTGAGGTACTGAGGGAGCACTTTCTGAGCTATTGAGGGAGCACTGTCTGAGCTACTGAGGGAGCACTATCTGAGGTATTGAGGGAGAACTATCTGACGAATTGAGAGCACATTATCTGATGTACTAAGGAAGAAATATCTGAGCTATTTAGGGAGCACGTTCTAAGGTATTGTGGTAGCACATTCTGAGGTATTGAGGGAGCACTTTCTGAGGTATTTATGAGAACTATCTGAGATATTAAGGGAGAACGATCTGACGTATTGAGTGAGCACGTTCTGAGGCATTGAAGGAGAAATATCTGAGGTATTGAGGGAGCAATTTCTGAGGTATTTGGGGAGCACTTTTAGAGGCATTGAGGGCGCACTTTCTGAGGTGCTGAGGGAGCAATTTCTGAGATACTGAGGGAGCACTATCTGAGGTATTGACGGAATACTGTCTGATGTAATGAGGGAGCACTTTCTGAGGTACTGAGGGAGCACAATCTGAGGTATTGAGGGAGTACTAACTGAGGTATTGAGGGAGCACTTTCTGGGTTTTGAGGAAGTACTATCTGAGGTACTGAGAGAGCACTTTTTGAGATATTGAGGGAGCACTTTCTGAGGTGTTGAGTGAGCACGTTTTGAGTTATTGAGGGAGCACTTT
>NW_025120095.1:0-1046 GCF_004010195.1 Chiloscyllium plagiosum
AAAACATTTTGATTTGATTCTCATGGTCGGCTGGTGGAGAAGATGAAGTCGCATGGGGTCCACGGTGTACTGTTGTGGGAGAATCACTCAATATTTCAAGAAAAACCCCAGGACACACGGGATATCCTTTAAAAAAAAATAAACTTTAATCTTGTGAAATCAAAGCTGTGATAGCTATAAAATCGCTTCCCTGTCTGCCCACGCGCCTTTTGTTTTGTTGCACTTGAGACAGTTGTTTTTATCTGATAGATCTTGTGCATGCATTGCAACACTAACTTAGCGGTATAAATGCCAAATAACATCCATGCATTTACCCCTTTGAGATCAAAAGCTCTCATGCAGAGAAAGAATAAAAGGAAATTGGACGCACAAAGACCAAATCCATTCGCATAGTCGCAAAACCGGTCAAGAACAATTTCCAGGGAGTAGATTTCAAAGGAACCTTCCTCTGCACCTGGAAGCACAGCTCAAAAACTTGTCCCAAAATTACTGGCATAGTAAAAAAGACCCAAAGACCCCGCATAATATAAACACGCGTGAAGCACATGCAAGTCAGGTGTCTCCATCGGAAGAAGACTTCAGCACTGCACCAGATTTCAGATCATTGTGGTCAAACAGTGGATCCACAGTGGATGACGGGCCAGGCCAGAGTCCACTGGAACAACAGAGAATTGTCATGCAATAAGACACACTGAAAAGTTTTAAATAGAGGTATAAGACATCAAAAGACAAATGCAACAACAAACACCAGGACACCCGCAACAACCCCTGTCTTAATGAACTAAACACCCATCCACCCAAAATACTATCCAACAAGACTAAACACCCGATCGGCGGACCCCGCATCCTCCTTTTGCTCCTTCCATAAATTCCACAGCCTCCCCATAGCCCATGTAAAGTATCCCTCCGGGCTGTGAATGTCCCCAAAACTGTACACAGAGCGCACCTTTCTCAGCCAACAACCAGTTGAAGGACTGCCTTGTCTGCCATACCATCCGACTGCGCAACTAACTCAGAAAGGCCGTCATTAAAGCAATAAATAAATC
>NW_025120096.1:0-1046 GCF_004010195.1 Chiloscyllium plagiosum
GATAGGGAGGAGGTGAGCAATAAGCAGCAGCAGAGAGAGGGACTGACCTGGTCTCTGGGCGTTGTAATACAGCTGGGTTTTTCAGGACTGAGATGTGTGTCAGATCGACCGGGTGTGGCCTCACCAACAGGTCAGACCTGTCTGACAAACCTAACTGAGGGCGAGTCTCCATGAGGTGTGTTTGACATTAAGTGGAGGAGCCAGTGTTGAACTGGGTTGGACAAAGTTAGAACGCCCACGCCCCCAGGTTCCCGTCCAGCAGGTTAATTTGGGAGCACGAGCTCTCGGAGCGCTGGTCCTCCATCAGGTCGCTGGAGAGCAGGGTCAAAGGGCACAGAGTTTATCACAGAAGCTGACAGTGTCCGGTAACTGGAACGACAGATGGAACAAATCCGGATTGTTGTTCAGTCTTTCATCTTTTGGAATGGTATTGCAGGTTTCGGTTCATTCATACGTAAATCCCGGGACCTCTGTCCAGTCACCTTCTCGGGATATCTCTCAGGGAGATATCTGTACACTGACAGGTGTCTCTCAGTCCCCGCTCTCTATCTCTCAGGGAGATATCTGTACACTGACTGGTGTCTCTCAGTCCCCTCTCTCTCTCAGGGAGATATCTGTACACTGACTGGTGTCTCTCAGTCCCCTCTCTCTCTCAGGGAGATATCTGTACACTGACTGGTGTCTCTCAGTCCCCTCTCTCTCCCTCAGGGAGATATCTGTACACTGACTGGTGTCTCTCAGTCCCCTCTCTCTCTCAGGGAGATATCTGTACACTGACTGGTGTCTCTCAGTCCCCCCTCTCTCTCTCTCTCAGGGAGATATCTGTACACTGACAGGTGTCTCTCAGTCCCCTCTCTCTCCCTCAGGGAGATATCTGTACACTGGTGTCTCTCAGTCCCCTCTCTCTCCCTCAGGGAGATATCTGTACACTGACTGGTGTCTCTCTCAGTCCCCTCTCTCTCCCTCAGGGAGATATCTGTACACTGACTGGTGTCTCTCAGTCCCCCTCTCTATCTCTCAGGGAGATATCTGTACACTGCCTGGTG
>NW_025120097.1:0-1046 GCF_004010195.1 Chiloscyllium plagiosum
CAGCAGCCTGTCACTGATCCCAGTCTCACACTGGTACAGGACAACAGCCTGTCACTGATCCCAGTCTTCAAACTGACACAGGAGAGTAGCCTGTCACTGACCTCAGTCTTCACACTGACACAGGACAGCAGCCTGTCACTGATCCCAGTATCACACTGACACAGGACAGCAGCCTGTCACTGACCCCAGTCTTCACACTGACACAGGACAGCAGCCTGACACTGATCCCAATTTAACACAAACACATTTTCGTTGCCTGATACTGATTCCAGTATTCACACTGACACAAGACAGCAGCCTGTCATTGATCCCAGGGTCACACTGGTACAGAACAGCCGCCTGTCACTGATCCCAGTCTCACACTGACACAGGACAGCAGCCTGTCATTGATCCCAGTCTTTATCCCAGGTTAACACAGACACATGATCGTTGCCTGATACTGATTCTACTATTCACACTGACACAGGACAGCTGCCTATCATTGAAATCAGTGTCACATAGACACAGGATTGCAGCCTGATACTGAACCCTGCTTTCAGAGTGACACAGGACAGCAGCCTGTCACTGATCCCAGTTTTCACATTGACACAGGACAGCAGCCTGTCACTGATCCCAGTCACCACACTGACACAGGACAGCAGCCTGTCACTGATCCCAGTCTTTACACTGACACATGAAAGCAGCCTGTCACTGATCCCAGACTTCACACTGACACCGGACAATAGCCTGTCACTGATCGACATTTCACACTGACACAGTACAGCAACCTGACACAGACCCCAGCCTTCACACTGACACAGGGCAGTAACCTGTCACTGATCCTAGTTTCACAGTGACACAGGATAGCAGCCTGATACTGATCCCAGGTTAACACAAACACATTTTCGTTGCCTGATACTGATTCCAGTATTCACAATGACACAAGACAGCAGCCTGGCATTGATCCCAATGTCACACTGGTACAGGACAGCAGCTTGTCACTGATCCAAGTCTTCGCACTGACACAGGACAGCAACCTGTCACTGCCCCCAGTCTACACACTGACA
>NW_025120098.1:0-599 GCF_004010195.1 Chiloscyllium plagiosum
GTGAGTCAGCAACCACCTCCCTCTCACTGTAACAGTGAGTCAGCAACCACCTCCCTCTCACTGTAAAGGTGAGTTAGCAGTCACCTCCCTCTCACTGTAACAGTGAGTCAGCACCCACCTCCCTCTCACTGTCATGGTGAGTCAACGCACACCTCCCTCGCACTGAAATGGTGAGTTAGGGTCCACCTCCCTCTCACTTTAACGGTGAGTCAGCGTCCACCTCCCTCTCACTGTAATGGTGAGTCAGCACCAACCTCCCTCTCACAGTAACGGTGAGTCAGCGCACACCTCCCTCTCACTGTAACGGTGAGTCAGTGCTCACCTCCCTCGCACTGTAACGGTGAGTCAGCGTCCACCTCCCTCTCCCTCTCACTGTAACGATGAGTCAGCACCCACCTCCCTCTCACTGTAACGATGAGTCAGCACCCACCTCCCTCTCACTGTAACAGTGAGTCAGCACCCTCCTCCCTCTCACAGTGATGGTGAGTCAGCAACCACCTCCCTCTCACTGTAACGGTGAGTCAGCAGTCACCTCCTCTCACTGTAAGAATGAGTCAGCGCCCACCTCCCTCTCACTGTAATGGTGAGTCAGCACCCAC
>NW_025120098.1:645-1046 GCF_004010195.1 Chiloscyllium plagiosum
GTAATGGTGAGTCAGCACCCACCTCCCTCACACTGTACCGGTGAGTCAGCACCCACTTCCCTCTCACTGTAACGGTGAGTCAGCACCTACCTCCCTCTCACTGTAACAGTGAGTCAGCACCCACTTCCCTCTCACTGTAACAGTGAGTCAGCACTCACCTCCCTCTCACTGTAACGGTGAGTAAGCACCCACTTCCCTCTCCCTGTAACGGTGAGTCAGCACCCACCTCCCTCTCAATGTAATGGTGAGTCAGCACTCACTTCCGTCACACTGTTACGCTGAGTCAGCGTCCACCTCCCCTCACTGTATTACGCTGAGTCAGCGTCCACCTCCCCTCACTGTAACGGAGAGTCTGTGCCCACCTCCCTTCAGTGTAATGGTGAGTCAGCACCCACCTCCCT
>NW_025120099.1:0-1046 GCF_004010195.1 Chiloscyllium plagiosum
CCTTGAACATGTCCACTTAACTCTTGGCGCTGCAATGTGATTACATTCAATTGTTGATTTTCCTTCCTTTAATTAGAAAATATATGCAATTATAGAACAAAGAATGTAGAACATTACAGCACATGACAGGTCTTTCAGCCCCCTTGCTTTAATTAGAAAATATATGCAATTATAGAATGTAGAATATTACAGCACATGACAGGTCTTTCAGCCCTCGATGTTACCCCGACCTGTGGAACCAATCTGAAGCCTATTCACCCTAAACTATTCCACTTTCATCCATATGTATATCCAATGATCATTTAAATGCCCTTACATTTGGCTGGTCTACTAATGTTGCAGACAGGGCATTTCACACCCCTGCTTGCCTCTGCGTAACGAAAATACCTCTGACATCAGACCTCACATCAATTACCCCACAATTTAAAGCAATGCCTCGTCGTGCTGGCCATTACCATACGAGGAAGAAAGTTCTCACTGTGCATCTTGTCCAACCCTCTGATTATCTTATATGTCTCAATTAAGTCACATCTCAACCTTCTTCTCTGTAACGAAAACAGCTTGAACTCCCTCAGCTTTTCCTCATAAGAACTTCTCACCATACTCGGCATCTTACTGATAAAACTGCTCTGAACCCTTTCCAAAGTTCCCATGTCCATACTGTAATGTAGTTACCAGAACTTCGTGCCACGGCCATGCCAGAGTTTTGTAGCTGAAAAGTGGCTGCGAACGACAATCCCTCTAGCAATATAAGCCAATGCACCATAAGCCTTCTTAGCAGCCCTATCAACCTGAGTGGCAATTTTCAGAGATCTATGGATAACATGATCTCTCTGATCATCTACATGATCCGGAATCTTTCCTCGAGCCCACCATTCGGTATTCCCGTTGCTCTTTTCAAAGTGATTCACCTCACACCTTTCCACAATAAACAGCATTTTCCACCTCTTAGCCTAGCTCTATAGCTTGTCTCTGTCGCATTGTAACCGACAACATCGTTCGTCACTATCCACAACTCCACCAACATTAGAGTCATCCCCAACTCT
>NW_025120100.1:0-1046 GCF_004010195.1 Chiloscyllium plagiosum
ATCACCTTGGGGATACAAAGACTCAATCTTAATGTTTGATAATGAAGATGAAACTAACTCCAAGAGGTAAAATCACGCAACTGATAAATCATATTCGCCACTGAGATTAACGGTTCATTTACCATAATAATTCTTATGGAAAAAAAATGAGAAGGTGCGTTTTACCCGGAATAATCATGCCCACACAAGCATAAAATGTGCCATTAGCAATATGTGAACAGGAGTATGGCTTCCGTCCTCTAGAGTCTTTTCCGGTATTTGAATTAACTCATAGAATCCTGATAGTGCAGAACAAGGCCATTTGAGTAATTCAGTCTGTAATGACTCTCCGAAGAGCATCTCACACAAATCCATTCCTCTCATTCAATTCCCAAAAGTTTTCATTTATGATGACTATCCTGTAACTCTTTTGCCTGTGGGAAGAACCCAGAGTGCCAAGTAGAACTACACAGACCAGAGTAATTGCAAACTCCACAGAAACTCCCAAAGTTGAGAGGGCTCAAGTCCCTGACAGTGAAAGGCAGCACCGCAAACCACTCAGCCATCCCACTGTTAACTTTGGGAATAAACACGCATATCTGTCTTTGTAACTAACTCTGAATAACTTTGTTTGGGAAACAAACGCTTTCTTGCTCAGCTTGTATTTTGTTCAGTGTCCATCACCTATATGTAAACATTCAGTAATTAAATTGCAATTTGAACAGGGTGTCTCTCTTGTGCATATATGAATGTAACCTTTTATTTGAACAATAGATTAGGAAATTTGCCTTGGATTGTATACTATGAACAGGAAAAATATAAGTCATCATAGTTCAACTAGACAACAGTGTGTTTCTGTCATGAGAGCGAATTGAATGATTTAGTTGAACCTGAGGGAAATATGGGAGGTACAACGCTGTGGAGACGGAGAGGTACATATATTAGTGAGGTAAATGAGGAGCTAGAGGTTCAGATGGTATAAGAATGAAAACAAACGAAAACGAATGAGACAATTCTGGAATTCACTGCTTGTGGCGGGTTTTGAATCAGAGACCCTCAGAAGACGT
>NW_025120101.1:0-1046 GCF_004010195.1 Chiloscyllium plagiosum
TGTGACTTCAGAGGGTCAGTTGCCTCACAGGGACGCGTTGTGGCAGTGTTAGAGATGGGGCGGGTGTTGCTGCGATTAGCTGCAGGAAGGATCGTTCTGTTGGGTTGGGTGGTTTTCTAACTTGGTAGATTTATGCCCGCCTGCATTCGCTGGATAATGCATGAAGGTGATATGCCTCGCTGATGTGTATAGAATTATGAAAGGACTCAGGATGCAATGATGATGTTTCCTCTGGCCTGGGAGTCCACAGAAAGGGGGCAGGGTCTCAGGATACACAGGGGACACCATTTCCGACTGGGATGCTGAGACATGTCTTCTGAGGTAATGGTGACCATCTGAAGACGTTCTCTACAAAGGGCTCTGGAGACAAAGTCATTGTGTTTTTTTTTAAAGAAAGAAACATGTAGTTTCCAGAATCTAAAAGTGTCAGTGGGTCTGAGAGAAAAAAAAAAAACAGGTTTGGGACTTCGTGATAAAGGGTCAGCCAGGATCATATCGGAAGGTGGAGCAGCGCTGATGGGAACGTCACCCTTTCTCCCATCGCCCATTCTCTCCTATTCTTAGCATTTATTCTCACATATTCAGTTTATTATCTGCCCGCCCAGTTCATATATTATGGAACAGTCCAAACTCTCTAAACACTATCAAGGACATAGCCTAGACCCTAACCTGAGTGTTAGGTGTTGCATTGCAGATGTGGTTCAATTGGTCAATCGACTCGGATTTAAGCAAAAGACACTTCATTCTTACCCCAAAGTTAGAAAACACGGAAAACAATCAAGGTTGTATTGGAACAGTTACTTATTAGTAGTTACTGTATCGGGTCTGTTAATGTGTTCCATAGTTAGTTTATTTTAAATTTCGCTTTCTTTAGTTCGTGTTTCAATTGTAGTGTTTAATTAACTTCTGTTCTACTTGAAGCCGCATGGTTTGACCAATTGCTTTAAACCGGGAATATCCACCTTACATCTGCCTTTAAAATGGGTAGAAGTTGGAGTCTCGGCTACCTTCTGAAAACATTTTGAGGGGTTCTGGCCCAGTCCATA
>NW_025120102.1:0-1046 GCF_004010195.1 Chiloscyllium plagiosum
AGTGCTGGAGAAACTCAGCAACTCTGGCAGCATCTGTGGAGAGAGAAACAGAGTTAAAGTTTGAGACTGCAATGGCTGTCCTTAAGAAGTAGGGAATTGTTCTGAAAAAGAGCCATATCAGATTCAAGCCATTAACTCTTGCTTCACTCTTCACAGATGCAGCCAAACCTGTTGAGTTTTCTCAGCACTTTCTAAGGGGTCTGTTGTTTGACTGAAATGTTGTCTATTTTGTTTGCATGTTATAAGACTCTGAAACTACTTTATAATTTCATCTCTGCATTTCAACAAAATGTTATGTTGCAGAGACAAGCTATTCAATAAGTCAGTGAGTCAATGAGGGGAGGCAATAGCCTAGTGGTATTATTGCAGGATTGTTAATCCAGGGATCCAAGTAATGTTCTGGGGACCTGGGTTCAAATCCCACCACAGCAGATGGTGGAATTTAAATTCAATAAATATTGGAATTAAGGGTCTAATATGATGACCATGAATACATTGTTGATTGTCAAAAAAGCCCATCTGGCTCACTAAAGTCCTTCAGGGAAGGAGACTGCCTTCCTTACCTGGTCTGGCTTACATGTGACTCCAGACCCACAGCAATGTGTTTGACTCTTAATTACCCACTGAGTAATAAATGCCCCCAGTCACTTATGCCCTAATCCCATGAATGAATTTTAAAAAAAGGCAGTGTCATTGTTTTTGGTGTACATTAGCCAGCCAGTATAATCCCATGTATGGCCACAAAACCATGTACTTTCCCAATATATAGGTAAATGTGAGGACTGCAGATGCTGGAGATCAGAGGCTAGATTAGAGTAGTGCTGGAAAAGCATAGCAGGTCAGGCAGCATCTGAAGAGCAGGAGAGTCAAGGTTTCAGGCAAAAGTCCTTCATCAGGAATAAGGCAGGGAGCATCTGGGGTGGAGAGATAATTGGGAGTGGGGTGGGGTTGGGGAGAAATTGGGGAGCTAAAAGTACAATAGGTGGGGATGAAGGTGATAGGTTGGAAAGGAGGGTGGAGCGGATAGGTGGCAAGGAAGATTGGCA
>NW_025120103.1:0-1046 GCF_004010195.1 Chiloscyllium plagiosum
GACAGAGTGGTGTTAGTCTGCCCTTGGTGTTTAAGTTTGTTGGACTGAGTGGGGTCAGTCAGATCTTCTCTGGGTGAGTTGCATTGACAGAGTGAGGTCAGTCTACTGTTCCCTGGCTGTGTTCCATTGACAGAGTGGGGTCTGTCTGCTCTTCCCTGATTGAGTTACATGGACAGAGTGGGGTCAGTCTGATCTTCCCTGGTTGGATTTCATTGACAGAGTGATGTCAGTCTGCTCTTTCCTGGGTGTATTACATTGACAGAGTGAGGTTAGTCTGCTCTTCCCTGGGTGTGTTCCGTTAACAGATTGGGGTCAGTCTGCTCTCGCCTGGGTGTGTTACATTGACAGAGTGGGGTCAGTCTGAACTTCCATGGGTGGGGTACATTGACAGAGTGGGGTCAGTCTTCTCTTCCCTGGATGTGTTACATTGACAGAGTGGGGTCAGTATGCTCTTTCCTCTGTGTGTTACATTAACAGCGTTGGGTCCGTCTGCTCTTCCCTGGGTGTGTAACATTGACAGAGTGGGGTCAGTCTGCACATCCCTGGGTGGGTTACATTGACAGAGTGGAGTCAGTCTGCTCTTCCCTGTGTGTGTAACATTGACAGAGTGGGGTCAGTCTGCTATTCCCTGGGTGTGTTGCATTGACAGAGTGGGGTCAGTCTGCTCTTCCCTGGGTGACTTACTTTGACAGAGTGTGGTCAGTCTTGTATTCGCTGGGTGTGTTATTTTGACAGAGTGGTGTTAGTCTGCCCTTGGTATGTAAGTTTGTTGGACTGAGTGGGGTCAGTCTTCTCTTTCCTCTGTGTGTTACATGAACAGAGTGTGGTCAGTCTGCTCTTACCTGGGTGTGTTACATTAACAGCGTTGGGTCAGTCTGCTCTTTCCTGGGTGTGTTACATTGACAGAGTGGTGTCAGTCTGCACTTCCCTGGGTGCAGTGCATTGATAGAGTGTGGTCAGTCTGCTCTTGCCTTGGTGTGTTACATTGACAGAGTAGGGTCATTCTGCTCTTTCCTGGGTGTGGTACATTGACAGAGTTGGGTCGG
>NW_025120104.1:0-1046 GCF_004010195.1 Chiloscyllium plagiosum
AGCCACGCATCCCAAGTCATGCCTCACCGCATCGTAATTTCCCTGCCCCAGCTATAACTCTTGCCCTGCAGTGCACACCTCCAATTCTAACACCTGGCCTGGTTCGTTACCCAGAACCAAATACAGTATGGCCTCACCTCTTGTTGCCCTGTCTACATATTGTGTCAGGAAACCCTCCTGAAACCCTCCTGAAGTTTCAAGTATAACTGACTCTTTGTCAAAGCTAAAAAAAAGGGAGAAATAGGGAGATATTTACACTAGGCTGAGATGTTATGTAATGTTGAAAAATGTAGTGCTGGAAAAACACAGCAGGCCAGGCAGCATCCGAGGAGCAGGAGAATCAGGAAGAAGGACTTATGCCCGAAACGTCGATTCTCCTGCTCCTTGGATGCTGCCTGGCCTGCTGTGTTTTTCCAGCACCACATTTTTCAACTCTGGTCTCCAGCATCTGCAGTCCTCACTTTCTCCATGTTATGTGATGTTACCCATTACATGTCTGAGCTGATTAGTGAATGATCAATTTGATCTCTTGCCTCAGGTTACTTCACCTCACCAAAGTTTTCAGGTGTTTTTTTTGTTGTTGAATATCAAATGGCACCATTCCTTGAGAAGTTAGATTTGTGACCTGTATAATTTGAAATTGATTTGTGGGGACTTGGAACTCAATGTCCGTTAGAGGCAGACAATATTCTGTATATTTAATAAGCATGTGGATATGCACTTAAGTGTTGTAAACTGTAGGGTTAGCAACCAAGAACTGGGATTAGGTTGGATGGTTACTTGTCTGCTGGTATAGTCATGAGGGGCCGAATGGCCTCTCTCTATTCTGTACATTTCTATGATTACTTCAAAATGTTGTATTCTACTAGAGTCATAGAGATGTACAGCATGGAAACAGACCCTTCAGTCCAACTCATCCATGCCGACTAGATACAAAATGTTGTATTCTACTAGAGTCATAGAATCATAGAGATGTACAGCATGGAAACAGACCCTTCAGTCCAACTCATCCTTGCCGACTAGATATCCTGGATTCATCTAGTCCC
>NW_025120105.1:0-1046 GCF_004010195.1 Chiloscyllium plagiosum
AAGTCATGGGGACAGTGCTGAGCTGGAAGTTTTGGAACTAGGGTGAGCTGGGGGAAGGGGAAATAAGGAAACTGTTGAAGTCCACATTGATGCCCTGGGGTTGAAGTGTTCCGAGGCGGAAGATGAGGCTTTCTTCCTCCAGGCGTCTATTGGTGAGGGAGCGGCGGTGAAGGAGGCCCAAGACCTTCATGTCCTCGACAGAGTGGGAGGAGGAGTTGAAATGTTGGGCCACGGGGCGGTGTAGTTGATTGGTGTGGGTGTACCGGAGATGTTCCCTAAAGCGCTCTGCTAGGAGGCACCCAGTCTCCCCAATGTAGAGGAGACCGCATCGGGAGCAACGGATACAATAAATGATATTAGTGGATGTGCAGGTAAAACTGGCGCACTGACCTCTACACTGCTGAAGCCAAACGTCAACTCGAGGACACCTTTTCCTACCGCCCCCTCGACCATGACCCCACCCATCACCAAACCATCATCTGCCAGGCCATACAGAACCTCATCACCTCAGGAGATCTCCCACCCACAGCTTCCAACCTCATAGTCCGGAAACCCCGCACTGCCCGGTTCTACCTCCTTCTCAAGATCCACAAGCCTGACCACCCTGGCTGACCCATTGTCTCAGTATGCTCCTGCCCCACTGAACTCATCTCTACCTACCTTGACATTGTCCTATCCCCCCTAGTACAGGAACTCCCTCATACGTTCAAGACACCACCCATGCCCTCCACCTCCTCCAAGACTTCCGTTTCCCCGGCCCTCATCTTCACCATGGATATCCAATCCCTCTACACCTCCATCCGCCAAGACTCAGGGCCTCCAAGCCCTCCGTTTTTTCCTCTCCCGAAGTCCCCAACAGTACCCTTCCACCGACACTCATTCGTTTGGCTGAACTGGTCCTCACCCTTAACAATTTCTCCTTCGAATCCTCCCACTTCCTCCAGACCAAAGGGGTAGCCATGGGCACACATATGGGCCCCAGCTATGCCTGCCTGTTTGTTGGCTACGTAGAACAATCTTCCGTAATTACACCGGCACCACTCCCC
>NW_025120106.1:0-1046 GCF_004010195.1 Chiloscyllium plagiosum
TCGTGTACACCCTGCCTACTCCCTTTGCCATTCCTGGTGGTAGCCAATCTACTCTCTGCCTGGAACATGATAGGAAGCAAAGAACGCCTGTTGGGATTAAATTGCGTTTATTTAAATACAACATGACTGACAGGTAAAGCTCATGAACTCAGGACGATGAACGTTGGACTGGAATATTACAGTCATTGAAGAAACATAACTAGGGTCGTGTCTATGAATTTGTCAGTATCTCGGATGACCCTGAGTGCATCCTAGATAAGATAACCTACAGTGGTCCACCATGTCCGCACCAACCTACCGAAGAGCAGCCCACCCAGACCCACTCCCCTATGCGCAACACGACTGGTCATTTAGCATGACCAATTCACCTAACCTGCACATCTTTGGACTGTGGGAGGAAACCGCAGCACCCAGAGGAAACCCATGCAGACACGGGGAGAATGTGCAAACTCCACATAGACAGTTGCCCGAGGCAGGATTTGAACCCTGATCGCTGGTTCTCTGAGGCAGCAGTGCTAACCCAAGAGCCACCGTGCCGCCCAACATCGCTCCCTTCCACGGTCTCCCAGGATCGAAAGCTAAGTGCAGTGCCCACACGTGTAGCCATCAGTGACGGTGGAAATCTCCCCATGAGCAACCACATACCATAAGAGGAGCATGCGACTGCCCGAAATGCCATCTCGACTGCTGTAACAATAAAGTTAAAAGGACTATATTTGAGTTTACCTATACATTTTGCTGAGATGGAGCTGTCCGAAGCCTCTCGTGCCAAAGACTTACCGCTTACTCTGCTACCAACGGCATGTCTCTCTATCTCTCCACATTTAATTTTGGTCAGGGAAGGAAGGAGACACGACAGTGATGTAGTGTTTAGGCCTTCAGCAATCTTTGACACCTGGCCTCTGACTACCTGCTTCTCAGTGCAGGTCGCTGCTTGACCTTGGAGGGTGTCTTGCTGAGGTCTTCCTTCTGGTAGTGGTGACTGTGTCGATGCAAATCCTCACTCTGACAGGCAATCCGTGTTATCGCAGTCCTCTTGTACTTTC
>NW_025120107.1:0-1046 GCF_004010195.1 Chiloscyllium plagiosum
ATCATCACCTCCCTATCGAACAGATCCCCTAAGCAAGAAATACCCCTGGACCTCCAGGTTTTAAATGTGGCGCCTGTGTGCCCCGGCTGAAAATCCCATGCTCCCACTATTGGAGTATAAGGAGAGATTTCTTTGTGAATTACCCTCGTCTTGCCGCATTATCTTCCAAGCTTTAATTCTATTTAATACAGTAGGGTTTACAATAGTCCATAATGACTTCCATTTTATCTAAAAATAAGAGATTAATGAGGGGACACTTTGCTTGAGAAGCCTCAATGTCCAGCCAGATTGATTGCGGGTCGCAAGAGACCCAGTCGGCTACGTAGCTTAATAGAGAACTCAGCTGATACTTCCTAAAGTCTGGAAAATCCAGTCCTCCCCTTGCTTGTGGGAGCTGCAGCTTCTTTAATTTAATAAGGGGCTGCCTATGATTCCAAATAAGACATTAGTTTTGCTTTTTGTCTGTATAGGGTCTTTCAAGTTCATTAGCTGCTGATTTAGTGTGTTGGTGGGTTTGTGGGCTATGATGCCAAGAGGTCTGAGTAGTCTGGCAATTATTTCTGAGATGTCTTTGACGTAAGGGAGGTAAAAATAATGACTGCAGATGCTGGAAACCAGAATCTGGATTAATGGTGCTGGAAGAGCACAGCAGTTCAGGCAGCATCCAAGGAGCAGCGAAATCGACATTTTGGGCAAAAGCCTAAGATTTCTGATCGTGTTTTGTCTGCTTGTTTGGGTTTGTTGCTGAGAAATCTGCTGACTGTGTTCATTCAGTACCCATTCTTTTTGAATACGCTGTACAGGTGACTTTCCTCTGCTCTGCTTAGTTCCTTTGTGCTGCAGTGTGTGGTGGCCTCATTGAAATAATGTCCTGAAGCAGCTTCATTTGTGGGTGTTGGGGTGACTGCTTCTGTAGTTCAATATTTAGTCTGTATGTGTTGTTTTCCTGTGGACACTGGTCTGCAGATATTCGAAAAGCACAGCAGTTCAGGCAGCATCTGAGCAGGAGAAATGATGATTCGGGCAAAAGCCCTTCATCAAGAATG
>NW_025120108.1:0-1046 GCF_004010195.1 Chiloscyllium plagiosum
ACCCTCCCTTCCCAGTCCCCTAGTTCTGTACTCTCCCCTCCGCAGGGAAAATATCTTGTCTATTTACCCTATCCATGCCCGGCCTGATTTTAAAAATCTCTTTCAGGTCACCGTTCAGCCTCTGACGCTCCAGGGCAAACAGCCTATCCAAACCTGGCAACATCCTCTACTTCTTTTCTGACCCCTTTCAAGTTTGAGAACATCCATCTGATAGGAAGGAGACCAGAATTGCATGGAATATGACAAGAGTTGCCAAATCAATGTCCTGTACAGCCCCAATATGACCTCCCAGCCGCTACACTCAATGCTCTGACCAAAAAAGGCAAGGAGACCAATTGCCGCCTTCACTATCCTATCTACTTGCTACTCTACTGTCAAGGAACTATGAACCTGCACTCCAAGGACTCTTTGCTTAGCAGCACTCCCCTGGAACTTACTATAAACTGTATAAGTCCTGCTAAAGTTTGCTTTTCCAAAATGCAGCAGCTTGCATTTCTCTGAACTGAACTCCTCACCCCATTCACCCTTCTGATCCAGATCCCCTTGTACTCTGAGGTAATCTTTTTCCCTGTCTACTACACCTCCCATTTTGGTGTCATCTGCAAACTTACTAACAATACCTCTTATGTTCACATCCAAATCATGGATATAAGTGATGAAAAGTAGTGGATCCAGCACCGATCCTTGTGACACTCCATTGGTCACAAGCCTCCAGCCTGAAAAGCCCCCTCTGCCTTCTACCTTCGAGCCAGTTCTGTACTCCATGCGATCAAACCTTGCTGACCAGTCTCCCATGAGGAACCTTGTCAAACACGTTACTGAAGTCCATGTAGATCATGTCCATGCTCTGACCTCAGCAATCCTCTTTGTTACTTCTTCAACAAAACTGAGTCAAATTCATGAGACATGATTTCCCATGCACAAAGCTGTTTAGATTAGATTACTTTGTGTGGAAACAGGCCCTTCGGCCCAACAAGTCCACACCGACCCACCGAAGCGCAACCCACCCATTCACCTACATTTACCCCTTTAACCTAACACTATGG
>NW_025120109.1:0-1046 GCF_004010195.1 Chiloscyllium plagiosum
TCAGAAGAATGGTCATCGGATTGAAAGCCAACTTAGAAACGAGAGCAGCGAATCCAGGCTGAGACTGCGGTGCACTGCTGAAAGTTGCACAGTCTTTGGCACCATCATTTGAGGCTCCACCACCACCACACCCCGACCACCCCACCCCCAACTCAGGGGGCACAACAAGATCCCATTCTGAAGAGATTCCCTGGGGTGTCCTGCTCAATAATCAGCTAGTGCCACCAAAACAGATTTGCCTCGTCATTCGTTTACTGTCTGTGGGACCTCACCATCTTGTCCGTGAATGAGACTGCTCTGTGTTCACGGCTTTGAATATCCTGACACAATAAAACAAAATGCACCAACAAGAGTTCTTTCTTCATTGTCATGTAAAAGGGGAGCAGTGAGCAAGTGAAAATGCACACTGAGCGCAAATACTGAAGCTTCAGCTGAAAGGCTTTTTGCACCATGTTAACCTGCTCCCTGAGCATTTCCTTCCAATGTCCGAGATGGTTATCAGGTTGGAATTGAGGCTGACAGGGTTTAGGACCCTTTGGTGCAGCCAGTTTGGCGCAGCCCATTTTGCCGCAGACCCATTTAGGTGCAGGACTATTTTGGCACAGCTTTCATTTATTCCTTTCAGGCTTAGTTAAAAACCTTAATGAAAGCAATAAGAATAAAAATAATGTTTATTCTCTTTAGTAAAAATGTTAAAAAGAAAAAAAATTAAAAGAAATACGTTAATTGCGAAAAATGTAAAATATGACTTTTATTCGAAATTATGGGCAATCCCTCGTAAATACGCAACATCATTTCTCTCACTAAATCTTCTTAAGAGCGTTTGTATTCTAGTGTCTGCTTCCCTGAATTTCTTTAATTTCAACAGAATATCGTGCCCTGCTACGAGATGCTCATAGTAAATGTCCCTTCCTGTCTGAACTTTTCGCAAACTGTCAATAAATTTCCAAATAGCTGGCTGTTCCACTCCAAGTTCACATTGTAATCTCCTGTGGGCAGCTTCTGCATGATTGTTTGTTCTGTCGTCATTGTTTAAAGTTCTTTCA
>NW_025120110.1:0-1046 GCF_004010195.1 Chiloscyllium plagiosum
CTGAGGGAGTGCTGCACTGTCAGAGGGTCAGGACGGAGGGAATGCTGCAAAGCCAGAGGGTCAGTACTGAGGGAGCGCTGCACTGTCCGAGGGTCAGTACTGAGTGAGTGCAGCACTCTCAGAGGGTCAGTACTGAGGGAGAGCTGCACTGTCAGATGGTCAGTACTGAGGGAGTGCCGCACTTCCAGTGGGTCAGTACTGAGGGAGTGCTGCACTGTCAGAGGGTCAGTGCTGAGGGAGTGCTGCACTGTCAGAGGGTCAGTATTGAGGGAGAGCTGCACTGTCAGATGGTCAGTACTGAGGGAGTGCCGCACTGCCAGAGGGTCAGTACTGAGGGAGTGCTGCACTGTCAGAGGGTCAGTGCTGAGGGAGTGCTGCACTGTCAGAGGGTCAGTACTGAGGTAGTGCTGCAGGGAGTGCTGCACTGTCAGCGGGTCAGTACTGAGGGAGAGCTGCACTGTCAGATGGTCAGTACTGAGGGAGAGCTGCTCTGTAAGAGTGTCAGTACCGAGCGGGTGCTGCACTCTCTGAGGGTCAGTACTGAGGGAGTGCTGCACTGTTAGAGGATAGTACTGAGGGAGTGCTGCACTGTCAGAGGGTCAGTACTGAGGGAGTGCTGCACTGTCAGATGGTCAGTACTGAGGGAGTGCTTCACTGTCAGAGGGTCAGTACTGAGGGAGTGCTGCACTGTCAGAGGGTCAGTACTGAGGGAGAGCTGCACTGTCAGCGGGTCAGTACTGAGGGAGAGCTGCACTGTCAGAGGGTCAGTACTGAGGGAGTACTGCACTGTCAGAGCGTCAGTACTGAGGGAATGCTGCACTGCCAGAGTGTCAGTACTGAGGGAGTGCTGCACTGTCAGATGGTCAGTACTGAGGGAGTGCTTCACTGTCAGAGGGTCCGTACTGAGGGAGTGCTGCACTGTCAGAGGATCAGTACTGAGGGAGTACTGCACTGTTAGAGGATCAGTATTGAGGGAGTGCTGCACTGTCAGAGGGTCAGTACATAGGGAGTACTGCCCTGTCAGAGGGTCAGTACTGAGGGAGTGC
>NW_025120111.1:0-1046 GCF_004010195.1 Chiloscyllium plagiosum
GATATCTTGAACGTTCTCTTCAGATCTCTTCATTTATCCCAGAGATGGGACCGAGGGATTGTGTGGTCTTCCCTTGTTCCCATACAACAATCACTTGTCTAAATTACCTCTTTCGTTCTCATGAAAGAAGTCTCAGATAGTTTTTATCCTTATTCACTTCCTTTGCAATAGGTTCGGTGGGTCTGAATGGCCTCCTGCTACCCCAGTGTAACAATCTCCAGTCACTGTGTGACCTCTTCCAGTTCCTATGTTACAGACTTGAGGAGGCTGAATGGACTGATCCTGTTGCTGTTTAACAGGGTACTGGTGCAGCATGGCCTACAATTATAGGCTCGAGAGGCTGATTGGCCTCCTTCTGTAAATGTATGTCAGGCTCCAGGGGCTGACTAGCCTCGTCCTGTTTTGGTGTAACAGAGTCGAAGTCCTGAATATCCTCCTGTTGTTCCTGTTTAACAGGCTGGAGAACGGAATGGATTCCTCCTCTCTCTGTGTAATTCTCTTCACTTGTTTACTCCGTCTGTAATCTATGTTCAATAAGATCATCTTTAATATTTGTAAACCCCAACGGCTACTGGGTCAACCTTATCATACATTCGTTATAAGCTAGCAACGTAATAAGTTAGCACCTTCATTGCAGGAATCAGTTGAGGTAACCATTTCTGAGCTGCTTCCAATATAGCAACATCCTTTCTTCATATAAGAGGCTAAATCTGTACACACTACTCCAGATGTGATCTCACTAAGACCCTGTACAGCAGCAGCAACACTTTACCAGCCTGCTGTAAAGTTTCCACTGAGGTTAGTGCTGTCTCAGCTCTCTGGGCGAATACAGAGCATTGTCGGAAGATCATTGTCCTTCTCTACTCCATCAGCATTACGGGAGATCTGGAGAAATTAAAGTTTGAGAAGATCATAAATGATGTGGCGAGATGATCTCTGCCATTAATCTCCCCAGAGCCCACGTCGCTCAGATTCCACAGAATCTAGTAGGTGGAGAGCAGAAACAGCAAGGAGGAGCAAACATTGATGGGAGTTATATAACAAAG
>NW_025120112.1:0-1046 GCF_004010195.1 Chiloscyllium plagiosum
GCCAAACGATCTCTTTGCAGCTCCAGAAATTTGACTGGTATGGCCAAACTTGTCGAGTTCTGGTCGCCACATTATAGGATGGATGTGAAAGCATTGGAAAGGTTGTAGACGAGATTTCCTCGGGATGTTGCCTTCTGTGAAGGGAAGGTCTTACGACGAAAGTCTGAGGGACTTGAGGCTGTTTTTGATAGAGATAAGAAGTTTGAGAAGTGAATTAATAGAGACATAAAAGATGATCAGAGTTTGCGGTAAGGTGGACAGTGTAGGCATTTTCTTCAAATGGTAATGGTTGGCACAAGGGCATATCGATGTAATTTGAGGGTGATAGATGCCGAGGTAGCTGCCTTTCTCAGAGAGTAGTAGGAGTGCAGAACGCCTTGTCTTCAACACTCGTAGACTCACCAACCTTCAGGGCAAATAAATGATCATTGGATAAACTTACGGCTTATAATGTCAAAATGCTGGTCAGATGGACTTCAGATTGGTCTTACATGTCGGTGCAACATTAGTGCCAAAAGCAGTTTATTGCAATGTAAAATTCCGGGTTTAAACTGTTCTTCAACTTGAAGTTACAATCATCTCTGGTCAGAATCAGTAAAACAAACATCTGGCGAGAATCCAATGCACAACTTTGGCAGTTCATGTGCTGCCATTCTGTCATGCAAGTACAGCAAGCTAACTAACTGCACTACTGGATCTGCCGTCTAATGGTGACGAACGGTTCCTGATCTTACCACTGGGCCCCTCAACCCAATTACTCATTTTTTTTCTGTGTATCTGAAATGAAACGCAGTGCAGAGGTGGTTATACAGATAATGGATCATCGATTATGAAGCATCAGCTCCAGGAAAATGGCATAGATAAATGTGGTGAAAATCGGTTTTATTGAATACTGCATACATTTACCATGGCTTCCTGCGTTGTTCACAGGCAATGTTTTGTGGCCATGGTACTGGGATTTTCCTTCTATCGGCTTCAATTCGTCAGACAATTCGATTCACTGATATTTCACAAACTTCCTTTGGCATGTTGATCTGAGACATCGA
>NW_025120113.1:0-1046 GCF_004010195.1 Chiloscyllium plagiosum
GTAGTGTGGCTAGTCCTTTGGGTTGTGGTATGTTCTCATTCTGTTGTCTTTCCCTTAGGCATCTGTTGATTAAATTGCGAGGGTATCCGTTTTTGGCGAATACATTGTATAGGTGTTCTTCTCCCTCTTTTTGCAGTTCTGGTGTACTGCAGTGTGTTGTGGCCCTTTTGAACAGTGTCTTGATGCAACTTCTTTTGTGTGTGTTGGGGTGGTTGCTTTCATAGTTTAGGACTTGGTGTGTGGCTTTCCTGTATACCTTTGTGGTGAAATCTCCATTCGGTGCTCTCTGTACCATCACATCTAAGAATAGGAGTTGATTGTCCTTTTCTTCCTCTCAAGTGAATCTGATTCCTTGAATGTGGCATTGATGATCCGGTGTGTGTTCTCTATTTCTCTATGGCTTGAGGTCAATACTATATAGGGGAATCAGTGCCAATAAAGCAACATTCTCATTGTATCCAGAGAAAGAGCCTCAAGTGAAAATGAAGATTCAATACATGTTAGAAAATCATTTCATGGAATCTATCAAAGCAGTTGGATTTTTAAAAATAGTGTAGTCCCTAGACCTGGTAGGTCAACTAGATTGTGCATAGTTTACAGGAAAGTAAATGGCATAACAATGAAAGAATCATATCCAATTCCTCACTTAAAAGATTGTATTCATAGGGTTGTCATTGCCTTAGTCCTTACAAAGATTGATACTGGCAAGTAAAGTTGACATTTAGAGCTAAGGAGTATCAACTTGTGTTGCACCAAATATGTTATAGTAATACTGAGTAATGCCATTCTGATCTTTCGAAAGACCCTCAAACCATGTCAGAACTAGTATTTCTAAGAGTGTGTTATCACAACTCACTGGGGTTGATAGAAAACATGTACTGAACAAGACTGTGTTATGAGTAATTAAACTGCAGCTATCGGTGAAGAGTTATAAATTATCAGCATTTAACACTAGTAGGTAAAAAACTAATCCCCTATTAAACTCCCCTTTACACACACAAACAAGTAGATATAGATAGGAGAAAGTGAGGACAGCAGATGCTGGA
>NW_025120114.1:0-1046 GCF_004010195.1 Chiloscyllium plagiosum
TGGAGTTGAAATGCTCATCAGCCATGATTGAATGCAGAGTGGATTCGATGGGCCGAATGGCCTTCCTTCCGCTCCTATGTCTTATGGTCTTATTGCTTCCTGAAACAGAGCATCCAGGTAACTCTGATCCCTCCTTGATATGTGGAAGTGTTCAGAGCTCAGACTTCAGCTCAACAATCTGACCTGGAATCCCTCTACCAACACTTGTTATGGTTGTAGTAGCTATGAACCACAATGGGGTCCACCAGCTCTGACATCATGCAGTTACAACACCTCGCCTGGTCTGGCCCCCTCCATTTCAATGACTTGGTGCTTAATTTGATTTTTAAACATTTCATGGTGAAAGAACATCCACTGTTGTTGGGGAGATTAATTGACTATGTTCAAGAGGCCAAAATTAAGTGCAGATATCTTGAAAGATTGTGTGGCTGGCAGAGATTAGTGATAGAAATGATCACTATCATAGAAAGATTTGAAAAGAAGGACAAGAAATTTGTTAAAATGTTGCTTTTCCTCAATTTGTGACCTCTTCAGGTCAGTGAGCTCAGGGTGAGGAGAACAAAACCCAGTGTGAGCGAGTACGTGGGCAGCGGGGTGTTGGATGAGCTGAAGATTACAGGGAGGTTGAAAGTGGGAGGTGGATCAGGAGTGTGTTAGGGTCATTCAGTCTTGAGGTTGCAAAGGACTGGATGAGATTTTCAGCACCTGGAGCTGAGACTGTTGGAGTCAGGCCACGTTACTGAAATGGAAATAGCACGTCACGGTGAGGGTGTGGCTCTGTGGCTGAAAGCTGATCTCCTTAATGTTGGAAAGAGCCTGGTTCAGATAGTTACCTGAGGGGGTGATACAGTTGGAGTTAGGAAGTTTTGTAACAGGGACTGAAGCCAGCAGTCTTCAGTGAACAAAGGATCAGGAGTAGGCCTTTCAGCTGTTCCACTATTGAATGAACTCATGGCTGCTGGGTGGAGTTCAGCCTTTGGCCCATATCCCTGAATACCTTTGCTGAACAAACTTTTATCTGTCTCAGACTGAAAACTAACAACCTT
>NW_025120115.1:0-1046 GCF_004010195.1 Chiloscyllium plagiosum
TCATAGCTGGGTACTAACAGTTAGATGTAAGGGAGAGAGGATCCTCATGTTGGGCACAATCAGAATCCTGGGAGAGCCCTATTTCTGGTTTGCTTCCTAATGAACAGACATTAAGCACTAGCACCTATTTGTTTCTCATGTTGTTTCATTTTTCTTGTTTGATTCCCTGCTATGACTACACTTTTGTGTCTGGTTGGTTGGGAGACTGGGAGATTGTGCATTGGGCTTTGATTGACTGACTGAATATTTTATTGTTCCAGAAGGTGTAAAAAGAGGGGGTCAAAACTCAGCAGAAATCCAGTAGACCTGAGAATAGACTGACATCTTATTCTGTGAGCAGAGGGAGATCAGAGGACAGAGAAATGAGGACCTGAAATCAGAGCGGACACCAGACTACCCTGTGGTCAGTGCTTTGATTAGCAGTGGCAACCCTCTACCTTTACCTAGCTTCCCATTTGACTACCACCTCGATATTCAGGATCCAATCGTTGTCATCCTGAAGCCATGTTTCTTTAAGGAGTCTCAGATCATAATTATTCTCTTCAATGTGTGCAGACAATTCATTTACTTTTGTTACAGTACAGCACACATGCAGAAACACCACTTTTTGTTTTCACTTTTGTGATCTTCAGAATCCAGTTTTGATTGCTGGTATATTTACTCTCCTTGTCCCTTTCTATCATTCTCTGATGTTAATTTCCCACATCACTACATTGCTCACCAGCCTTGATTTGGATTGGCCATGCTAAATTGTTCATCATGTCCAGGGATGTGCAGGTTAGGTGGGTTAGCCTTGGGAAATGCAGGGTTATTGTTTCATAGTAATAGAAGCAGGAGTAGGCCATTTGGTCCATCCAGCCTGCTCCGCCATTCATTAAAATATTGGTAAAACTGTCTATCGTCTCAGCGCCTCCTCCCTGCATTATCCCAACTATCCTTAATTAACCTACCTGCAAAAACCTAACCAACTGTGTCTTCAATATACTTAATGAGGCTGTCTCGACTGCTTCCTCGGGCAGAGAATTCCATAGATTGAGTAGTATCCA
>NW_025120116.1:0-1046 GCF_004010195.1 Chiloscyllium plagiosum
TGTATCTAATTTATTAATTACTATTCCTTCTGTTTGCATATGGATTGTAGTCTAAATAAAATCCCTCGCGTTTGCAAACACTTTGCGCCCTCGTTAACGTGTCTGATGCACTCTTGCCCCCCCACCCGCCCCTCCCTGTTTTCAAACCTCCCTCCCACCCCATTCCCGAACACACAATGCAGAGGGCACTCCGAGAGGTCTGAAGTTTTATTGAGGAACACTTAACACCGACCGCTCTGTCGCGTTTGGGAAGTTGGGGGGGGGGGAAGCCATCTCGGTCTCCGCGCCCCCCCCCCCCACCAGGAATGGAGGCTGTTGTCCGTCCCTGATGCCCGTCGCCTGAGACGCTGCGTGCCTCTCCTCTGTCCTCCCCCCTTCCGCACACCTCCGAATTCCTCTCCCCTTCCCATTCCTCCAGGATTGGGGTGGGGGGCGGCGTGAGGGCTGGCGTCTCTCTCTCTCTCTCTCTCTCCCTCACACCACTCAGTCCGTCCCCTCTCTCCGCGTCAGTACTGACGCAACTCTCGAATGAGGGTGGGTGGGGAGAAGCTCAGAAAACGACCTCTTCCCCCACCCCGCACTCCCTCCCTGGAGTAGAAATGCTCCTCACAGGATCAGTGGGGGACGCTCCGAGATGCGTTTGCAAATCCAATGGCGAGGGCTGGTGCAGACGGCGTTGGACCACGCGCCCCGGCGCAGGAACACGCAGTTCTTGAACGCCTCGAGCTCGTAGTCAAAGTGACTGTCCGGCTTGTTGTGGTCCCAGAACCTAGAGTTTTCCAAGGGTTGGGGTGGGGGAGCGTGGAGAAGGGGCAGAGAGAGAGAGAGAGAGAGAGAGACAGAGAGAGCTGGGTTAAGCAAGGCGGTTCAACACATAAGCGTCCCGCGGGCCCGGAAACAGACCCTTCGGCCCAACTCGCCCAGATATCCTAACCAAATTTAGTCCCCTTTGCCAGCACCCGGCCCATGTCCCTCTGAACCCTTCCTATTCATGAACCCATCCAGATTTAAAAGATTTGGATGTGAGCACAAGAGGTACAGTTAGT
>NW_025120117.1:0-1046 GCF_004010195.1 Chiloscyllium plagiosum
CACTGGAATACTATCACTCAGGGTGACTGGAATGCTATCACTCAGGCTGACTGGAATAATGTCACTCAGGGTGACGGGAATACTGTCACTCAGGGTGACGGGAATACTGTCACTCAGGGACACTGGAATACTATCACTCAGGGTGACGGGAATACTGTCACTCAGGGTGACGGGAATACTGTCACTCAGGGACACTGGAATACTATCACTCAGGGTGACTGGAATACTATCACTCAGGGTGACTGGAATACTGTCACTCAGGGTGACGGGAATACTGTCACTCAGGGACACTGGAATATTGTCACTCAGGGTGACGGGAATACTATCTCTCAGGGTGACTGGAATACTATCACTCAGGGTGACTGGAATACTGTCACTCAGGGTGACTGGAATACTGTCACTCAGGGACACTGGAATACTGTCACTCAGGGTGACTGGAATACTATCACTCAGGGTGACTGGAATACTGTCACTCAGGGTGACTGGAATACTGACACTCAGGGTGACTGGAATACTATCTCTCAGGGACACTGGAATACTATCACTCAGGGGGACTGGAATACTGTCACTCAGGGTGACTGGAATACTGTCACTCAGGGACACTGGAATACTGTCACTCAGGGTGACTGGAATACTGTCACTCAGGGTGACTGGAATACTGTCACTCAGGGACACTGGAATACTGTCACTCAGGGTGACTGGAATACTGTCACTCAGGGTGACTGGAATACTGTCACTCAGGGACACTGGAATACTGACACTCAGGGACACTGGAATACTATCACTCAGGGACACTGGAATACTGTCACTCAGGGTGACTGGAATACTATCACTCAGGGTGACTGGAGTACTGTCACTCAGGGTGACTGGAATACTATCTCTCAGGGACACTGGAATACTATCACTCAGGGACACTGGAATACTGTCACTCAGGGTGACTGGAATACTGTTACTCAGGGTGACTGGAATACTGTCACTCAGGGACACTGGAATACTGTCACTCAGGGTGACGGGAATACTATCACTCAGGGTGACTGGAATACTGT
>NW_025120118.1:0-1046 GCF_004010195.1 Chiloscyllium plagiosum
CAAATGCCTCTTAAATGTTGCAATTCTACCAGGTTCCACCACTTCCTCTGGCAGCTCATTCCATACATGTACCACGCTCTGCGTGAAAACGTTGCCCTTTAGGTCTCTTTTATATCTTTCCCCTCTCACCCTAAACCTATGCCCTCTAGTTCTGGACTCCCCAACCCCAGGGAAAAGACTTTGCCTATTTATCCTATCCATGCCCCTCATAGTTTTGTAAACCTCTATAAGGTCACCCAGCAGCCTCTGACACTCCAAGGAAAACAGCCCCAGCCTGTTCAGTCTCTCCCTATAGCTCAAATCCTCCAACCCTGGCAACATCCTTGTAAATCTTTTCTGAACCCTTTCAAGTTTCACAACATGTTCCCGATAGGAAGGAGACCAGAATTGCATGCAATATTCCAACAGTGGTCTAACCAATGTCCTGTACAGCTGCAACATAACCTCCCAACTCTTGTACTCAATACTCTGACCAATAAAGGAAAGTATACCAAACGTCTTCTCCACTATCCTATCGACCTGTGACTCCACTTTCAAGGAGCTATGATCCCGCACTCCAAGGTCTCTTTGTTCAGCAACACTCCCTAGGACCTTACCATTAAGTGTATAAGACCTGCTAAGATTTGCTTTCCCAAAATGCAGCATCTCGCATTTATCTGAATTACACTCCATCTGCCACTTCTCAGCCCATTGGCCTATCTGGTCCAGATCCTGTTATAATCTGAGGTAACCCTCTTTGCTGTCCACTACACCTCCAATTTTGGTGTCATCTGCAAACGTACTAACTGTAACTCTTATGCTCGCATCCAAATCATTTATCTAAATAACAAAAAGTATTGGACCCAGCACCGATCCTTGTTGCACTCCACTGGTCACAAGCCTCCAGTCTGAAAAACAACCCTCCACCCTTCTACCTTTGAGCCAGTTCTGTATCGAAATGGCTAGTTCTCCCTGTATTCCATGAGATCTAACCTTGCTAATTAGTCTCCCATGGGGAACCTTGTCCATATCAATCACATCTACCATTCTGCCCTCATCAATCCTCT
>NW_025120119.1:0-1046 GCF_004010195.1 Chiloscyllium plagiosum
AATTTATCATGGCCAATTCACCTGACATGCTCATCTTTGGATTGTGGGAGGAAACCAAAGCATCCAGAATAAACTCATGCAGACACTGGAGAGTATGCACGAGGAGGCTATTGGGTTCAAAGGTCGCGTATGGTAGTCGTTAGTGTCTTTTTTTCCGGATGTTGAATTCGGTTGGTTTAAACAGTGTTTTGTGTATAAAGATTCAGTCACTAAGAGTTCTCTGGGTGTGGAAAAGTGAAGGTTGGGGTTTTACAAAAGTTAATGAAGGCAAAGCTGTAGGAATTGACAGACAAGCTGGAGTTGAGGATGCGTTTGTCTGTGAGAAAATGAGAGATAATTACAGCTATAGCTCCGCAATTACATTTGTTAGATCCGCCAACAGACTCTTTGGAAATGGCTGGAATTTAATTTCAAATGAGGCACTTTGAACATGAAAAGGAATTGAAACAGTTTGAATTATGATGAAAAGTAGAAATAAAAGAAAGGAAAGCGAAGAATAAAGAGAGAAAAAGAGAGAAAAAAGCAGAGAGTTTCAACTTAAACAGTTAGCAATTAGAGAGGAAAGTTGACATAGAGGGCGGAGATGACGGTAGTTGGGAGGCTGGATGAGGAGGTTAGTGAGGTTGAACAATGGCCTATTGTAACCAATGGCCTAATGAGGTTCTGTTTAAATGCATCCAGGCATCATCTACATTTGATGAGAAGTATGGGGAAGCCTTTTGTATTTCATTTGAGAAAGTGGCTAAACAAATGCAGTGACCAGTGACCATGTCGATTTAATTTATCCAAACAAAGCTGATAGGTATTTGCATCCCTATCGGAAGAGGTATCTGGCCAGTATGGCGTGGTGAAGAAAGCCATCTGAAGTGTATATGAGCTTGTGCCAGAAGCTGACAGACAGCATTTAGGAATCTAAAAAAGGGTCCCTGGTTAAACGCACAGTGCGTTTGATAGGATCAGGCGAGGTAATTTTTAAAGGTAGGTCAGGGTATTAAAACAGAGCAAAGCTATGACACTCTTAGAGAGATTCTTATTTTGGAGAACTT
>NW_025120120.1:0-1046 GCF_004010195.1 Chiloscyllium plagiosum
CCTCCAGACTGGGGAATATCCCGGTAAATCTCTCCACATTGGGAAATATTCCAGTAAATCCCTCCAGACTGGGTAATATCCCGGTAAATCCCTCCAGACTGGGAAATCACCCGGTAAATCTCTCCAGACTGGGGAATATCCCGGAAAATCTCTCCAGACCGGGTAATGTCCCGCTAAATCTCTCCAGACTGGGAAATCTCCCGGTAAATCCCTCCAGACTGGGAAATCTCCCGATAAATCTCTCCAGACTGGGGAATATCCCCGTAAATCTTTCCAGACCGGGTAATATCCTGGTAAATCTCTCCAGACTGGGAAATCTCCCGGTAAATCCCTCCAGACTGGGGAATATCCCGGTAAATATCTCCAGAACGGGTAATATCCCAGTTAATCTCTCCAGACTGGCGAATCTCCTGGTAAATCCCTCCAGACTGGGAAAAACTACCGGTAAATCACTCCAGACTGGGAAATCTCCCGGTAAATATTTCCAGACTGGGAAATCTCCCGGTAAATCCCTCCAGACTGGGGAATATCCCGGTAATTCTTTCCAGACCGGTTAATATCCCGGTAAATCTCTCCAGACTGGTAAATCTCCCGGTAAATCCCTCCAGACCGGGTAACATCCCAGTAAATCTCTCCAGACTGGGAAAGCTCCCGGTAAATCTCTCCATACTGCGGAATATCCCGGTAAATCCCTCCAGACTGTGTAATGTCCCGCTAAATCTCTCCAGACTGGCGAATCTCCCGGTAAATCCCTCCAGACTGGGGAATATCCCGGTAAATCCCTCCAGACTGGGGAATCTCCCCGTAAATCTCACAAGACTGGGAACTCTCCCGGTAAATCCCTCCAGACTGGGGAAACTCCCGGTAAATCCCTCCAGACTGGGGAAACTCCCGGTAAACCCTCCATACTGGGGAATCTCCCGGTAAATCCCTCCAGACTGGGGAAATCCCCCGGTAAATCCCTCCAGACTGGGGAAATCTCCCGGTAAATCCCTCCAGACTGGAGAATCTCCCAGTAAATCTCTCCAGACTGGGGAATATCCCGG
>NW_025120121.1:0-1046 GCF_004010195.1 Chiloscyllium plagiosum
GAAGGCGGCGGAAGAATTGTTCGATGTCACGGAGCTGGGAAGAGTATAGGGGCTGGGAAGTCTTGTTACAACTTTGTAAAACATTGCTTAGGCTACAGATGGAATACTGTGTGCAGTTCTAGTTGCTACACTATTGGAAGGATATGGAGAGGGTGGCAGAGGAGATTCACCTGGAGTTAGCTTGGGATGAAAATTATGAGGAGAGACTGGGCAGGTTGGGATTGTTTTCCTTGGACCAAGGAGGCTGAGAGGGGTGACCTCATTGAGATAGACAAAACTATGAGAGGCATAGACAAGGTAGATTAGATTAGATTAGATGACTTACAGTGTGGAAACAGGCCCTTCGGCCCAACAAGTCCACACCGACCCGCCGAAGCACAACGCACCCAGACCCATTCCCCTACATTTACTCCTTCTACTATCATAAGAATCTTTTTCTCCTGGCTGATGTATCTAAGACCAGAGGGCATAAGTTTAAGGTGGTTTAGAGGATATCTGAGGAAATGACTTTTCACACAGAGGATGGTGGAGCCAGGTACTCTCGCAACATTTCAGAAGCATCTGATTGGTGCTTAAAATGCAAGGGCCTAATAGGCCATGGACTAAATGCAGGTAAATGGGATTCGTGCAGTTTGGACTTTGATGGTTGGTACAGACATGGTGGGCCGAAGGACCTGTTTCTATGCTGGATGACTCTATGATTCTAATTATAATGGTGTATAAACTGATAGACAAATGGAGAATGTTTCCACTTGAGACCAAAATTAGAATTGATAATTTTAAGATAATCAATCAATCCAAGAGGAAATTAGGGATAATATCTTTTTTCCTGGAAATTGGTGAGGTGAATAGTATAGAAAAATGTAAGGCAAGACTTGAAGGATTAGAAAGATTTGACAACAGCGTGAATTGAAGGTGATTGGAAAAAGGCTCATGTGGAGCCTAAAAAGTAGCATAGCTGAAAATGTGTTGCTGGAACAGTGCAGCAGGTCAGGCAGCATCCAAGGATCAGAAGAATCGATGTTTCGGGCATGAGCCCTTCTTCA
>NW_025120122.1:0-1046 GCF_004010195.1 Chiloscyllium plagiosum
CCTATGGGGATGGCCTCGGGGATGGTACTTGGTCTCATCACAGTACACCAGGCCCTCTTCCGACCAGCTCTTGATTGTCCCGATAAAGAGCGTAACCCAATGTACCTAATGATAAAGAAAACCACATGGCGATTCTGGGGGGGGCATCTATCAGGTACAATTAAATGAAACATTTGGGATAGAAATGAAAACAAACGGGAATGATTTCTCGGGCTGTTGTTTTCAAATTAGCGTAGGACAGGGAATAACGGGCAGAACTACTGGATAATAAGGTACAACCTTTCACCCCTTCCGATGACCTTAAAGTAGTAAAAATTATAGAGGTAAAGGACTTAAAACAGACCATTAAAATAAAAACTGGTACAGGGATGCAAATGCCTGGGTTGAATGGGTAAAGTATACTGTAAAAAGTCTGAATAAGAGCAATTGCTATGCATGTGCCTCCGGTAGGCCAGTGGCCCAGGTGGTTCCCTTTCCGTTCGAGTGGAAGCGAGATAGGAAAGGTATGAAATGTATGATAGCCCTGTGCCAGGATAAGACTGCATGGAATGATAGGAACTGTATCTCCATTTTTCTGATGTTCCCTCCCTTGGAGAAGGAAGATTCAAAAGTCCCCCTGATGTTTTCAGCCGCTGTCGGAAATCACACGTCATGTGTGCATCGACGAGGTACAAATCGGTCTAGAGATTTGGGGGAGCTGAAATTATGTACAGAGATTAAGAATGTCACCGAAATGGACAAGGGAGAGAACTACTCAGCACTAAAGGTTCCCTGAGTGGATCTATGGTGGTGCTGTGGAGGCAAAATATTGAGACCCACCCTATCTCCAGATTGGAGAGGGTATGTGCAATTGTACAATTGGCAATTCCATTTACCCTGGCATTTGAGGAGGAAAAGATAGTAGGGAAAAAGGGAAGGAGTAAGAGATCACTGTTAGACACTTCTTTCAATGACAGGATTTATCTCGATTCTGTAGGAGTCCCTAGGGGGGTACTTGATGAGTTCAAGGCTTGTAACCAGATTGCAGCAGGCTTTGAATCAGCTCT
>NW_025120123.1:0-1046 GCF_004010195.1 Chiloscyllium plagiosum
AAAGACACTCGGGCAGATACGTGGAGAGGAGAAGGTTTGAAGGGATATAAGCCAAACAAAGGCAAACGCGACTCATTCCATTTAGGATACCTCGGCCGAAGACAAATGCCGCACAGAAACAGACCCGATGTCTCCAGTTATTGGAGGAGGAGACTATCGAGACAAGGCATGTTGTACAGACTGAAGCAAGTTACAGCGATACGGATGCTCATCTGGACTGGAGGTTTCAAATATGTGAAATAATTAGTGAGAGGGGAGGAGATGACAGAGATAGGAACTGTTATAGGAGTTAGAATGATTGAAGACACTGGTCCTCAATACAAGCCATAGATACAATGTTGGAGAGGGAATAGGGAACAGAAAGATCCCAGGCAGCATTACCACCCTCTCGTGGGAGGCCTGCTTTCCCCTCAGTTGTTCTGATGCTCCCTAAGAAAGCACAGGCCTGGACTGATAACTGGGAACTCCTGATTCTGTCTCATTACAACAAAACTTGCAGCAGGCGTGGTGATTGAGCCTGGGTTGTATTTCCACTGTGCTCCCCCTCCAGTACTTTCTCTATGTCATGTCTTGTGAGCTGATGTTTGGATCCCCCTTATTACTTTCTGCTCTATGCACTGGAATGATCTTACCTGGCAGCAGGATTTATTGAAGACTCCCGACCTCCCTGACTTTGTCTTTCTGGCTGACCAACCAACGTCCCAACCAGCAGTTTGCAAGTCTATTGATACAGGAACTCCATGATTACCTGTAGAAGACGCAGAAATAGGCAGAATGGGAAATTAGACTAATGCTTTGAGGGTTACACATATAGAATGGCACTGAGCCCACAGAGATCTGGAAAATCCCAGTCTCCATTCCTGACCTGTGTTGCCTCATCTCTCTGGAATGGAGAATTCTGTTGACTCATGATCTGGAGTAGTTTCAAAAGTGAGAGACGGTGACAGAGGCAGCAATTAGACCCACACATTGAGGGATACCCCATGGTGAGGTACTGAGTCACATCACCAAACTGCTGGGTCAAACAATTGTGCAGGAAGAAAGAG
>NW_025120124.1:0-1046 GCF_004010195.1 Chiloscyllium plagiosum
TATGTCAACGTTGTGGAGGAAGATGTTTAATCCAGTGCTGATGTATGACAGTCATTGTAATCACTGAGGCTTGCTTTCGGTTCAGGGCAAAAGAAAAAACCCGATGATTTGGATATTCTTTGAAGAAAAGCAACTTCCAATTGATCAGAATAATTCCAGGCGAGCAATATGGTCATTCTCTTCGAAATGAGTATGGAGTATTTCCGAGAATCAGTTACCTCAACTTAAAAAATGCAAACAGGTATATCTGAAGAAACTAATGCAGGCTGGCAGCACATGTTGATAAAGAGAGTTGATGTTATCTGTCTCATAAATCTGAGAAGTTTTCAGAGAAGTCACAAGTCTTGCTGAAATTGTCAAGCAGGATTTCTTTTTTAACCTCAGTTTTCCGTAATTCACATCTTCTTTTTCGTTTGTGTTATTAGAAGATTACTTTGTTCAAATTCCAGATCTGGGGTGTTTGGTCAGCAGTTTTTGAATTATTGGAAGCTGAGTTCTCGGTTTTGTGATGGTATTTGTTTCTCTGTGAGAAGTCTTCACACTTCCCTGCAAATGATTCGTAAGAGTCCGTTGAATCAAGAGAAAGCATCTGGAAAAAAAAAGACAAATCTGTCTCTTCTCCTGATTTGAAACAAACAAAATAATATTACCAGTAAATGCATGACACATTTGTAACTTTCAGAACATTTTAAGATATCTCAAACTGTGTCATATATGGTGAAAACGAGTTTTTCCTTTCACCTAAAGAAAACGAATCTGCTTCACATGTCAATAAAAATCTCAAGCCTCCTCTATCTCTATATTAGTGAATAGCCACCACATTTGCCACATTTAAATGAACTAACCCGCTACATTTGAAGAGGGACACTGAATTATCCAGTTGTGAGCAAAGCAGCATGGCTAATAAGTGCAGATACTGCCTCGCTTGGGGGCACCTCCACATCACGAGTGGACAAGAAACCGCTTATCCCTGTTCATCCAGGGTTGTCCCTCAGGCCTGATTGCTTTGTCTGCCAGATTTCTGGATCACCGTGGAAGCGCTTGTA
>NW_025120125.1:0-1046 GCF_004010195.1 Chiloscyllium plagiosum
AGAGTATAGAAAAGGTACGGTCACTCAACTCGGGTCAAATGCCTTCTCTGCATCTAAAGAAATCACCAATCCCTGTATTGACTGCTGTTGGCATGCTTAAATTACGTTAAGCAGCCTCCTAACATTATTGGAGGATCTGCGACCCATTATAAAGCCCGTCTGATCCTCTTTAATAATAGAGGGTAACACAGTCTCCAGCCGTAACGGGAGGGCTTTAGAGAGGATCTTAAAGTCCACATTTAAGAGCGAGATGGCCCTGTATGAAGCACAGTCTTCCGGATCCTTCCTTTTTTTAAGGATAAGTGAAATATTGGCCTCTCTCAGAAATGGTGGGAGACAAACATGACTGTATGAATCATTAAACATATTCAGTATACTTATAAATTCCTTATAGAATTCACTGGGAAGTCCATCAGGACCGGGTGTCTTTCCACTCTGAAGCTGCCTCACAGCTTCCTGCCCTTCTTGCTCTGATAATGGGGCATTGAGAAAGGACTGTTATTCGGGAGTCACACCCTGGAGCTTCAGATCTCTAAAAAAGGATTCCATTTTGCCCTGCCCCCCCCTCACAATTCTCAGACTGATATAAATTAGAGTAGAATCTCTGGAACGCCACATTAATCTTTTTAGAATCATATGTTAGGTTCCCAGACCCTTCCCTAATGGCTGTACTGGTTTGTGGGGCACTTCTCTTTCTGGCAAGGTATGCTAAGTATTTGCCTGGCTTGTCACCATGCTCGTATAACCTTTGTTTTGCAAAAGCCAGCTCCTTCTTTGCTGTCTGCGTGAGCATGCAATTTAGTGCCGGCCACAGTGCCGTAATCCTCTGTAGTTTGACCAACAAGGGTCTGTCAAAATAGGCCTTCTCGGCTGCCTTCAACCATGCTTCAAGGAGACGTTGCTGCTCACCCTTCTGCCGCTTCCTACTTGTAGAATATGAAATAAATAACCCTCTGGCATAAGCTTTGGCAGTTTCCCAGAGGACAGATGAGCTATCAACCGAGCCTATGTTAATGTCTAGGAATGCCCGACATTCCCTAGAGAAA
>NW_025120126.1:0-1046 GCF_004010195.1 Chiloscyllium plagiosum
TTCACAAAACTATGCTGACGATCCCTAATCAAATTATTCTTTTCTAGATGATTATACATCCTATCTCTTATAACCTTTCCAAAACTTTACCAACAACTGAAGTGAACCTCAATAAACAGGATTGTCTCTACTCCCATTCTTGAACATGGGAACCACATTTGCTATCCTCCAGTCTTCTGGCACTATTCGTGTAGACAATGACAATTTAAAGATCAATGCCAAAGGCTCGGCAATCACCCCAATGGCTTCCCAAAGGATCTTAGGATAAATCCCATTCGGCCCAGGGGACATATCTAATTTCACACTCTTCAGGATTTCTAATACCTCCTCCTTGTGAACCTCAATCACACCTCGTCCAGTTGCCTCTATCTAAGTATTCTCCTCGGCAACATTGCCGTTTTCTAGACTGAATACTGTTGAAAAGTATTCAGTTGGTTCTTCCCCTATCTCCACTGACTCTGCACACAACTTCCGACTAATGTCCCTGATTGGCCCTAATCGTACACTCGTCATTCTTTTATTCCTTAAATACATATCGAAAGCCTTCGGTTTAACCCTGATCCTATCGGCCAACAACTTCTCACGTCGTCTCCTGGCTCATCTGAGCTTTCTCTTTAGGTCTTTCCTGGCTACCTTGCAACCATTAAGCGCCCTAAATGAGCCTTCACGTCTCATCCTAACATAAGCCTTCTTCTTCCTCTTGACCAGAGAATCTACTTCCTTCATAAACCACGGCTCCCGCGCTCTATTGATTTCTCCCTGCCTGACAGATTCATACTTATCAAGGACACACAGTAGCATTTCCTTGAATTAGCTCCACATTTCTAATGTGCCTACACTGCAGTTTCCTTCTCCATCCTATGCTTCCTAAATCCTGCCTAATCGCATCATAAATGACATTCCCCTAGCTGTAACTCTTGCCCAGTGGTATACACCTATCTATATCTATCACAATCGTAAACTCAACAGAACGGTGATCTCTATCACCAAAGTAATCACATCCCTCCCAGTCTGACACTTGGCCGGGCTCATTACCCATTACCGAA
>NW_025120127.1:0-1046 GCF_004010195.1 Chiloscyllium plagiosum
CCGAAGTAAGATTTTAAACATGTTTCACTAGCTTACCCAGCAGAGCTCTTTTCCACCTTCTCTCGCCTTGACAAATGGAGGCTCGAAGGCCCGAGGTAACTTTTAAACGGTTTCAGTCACCTTCCCAGAGCCCTCTGGTCCTCCGTCTCACCTCCAAACAAATGGAGGACCCGGCGCCTGAGGTCAGTTTTTTAAAACGGTTTCATTCACGTTTCCAACAGTCCTCCAGTCCTCACTTTCACCTCTTGACAAATACCGTGTCCGACGCCCGAGGTAAGCTTTTTATTTAGCATCACTCACCTTCCCAGCAGCCTCTGATTGTTGCTCTCACCTCTCGACAAAATCATTCAAACAATTAATTTTGGAATGAGGAGAAGTTTGACCACGCACAGAATGGCGGACTTAAGGAATGTACCACCACAACAAGTGGTTGAGACCAAATTAAGATGTATTTGCAAGAAGGCAATCAAATTTTATCTGTGGGCAAAAGTTCTCCTTGATATCAGAAAGGTGGCATTATGGCATTGAGGTCAATGATCTGTCAGGAGCAAAATGAAAGGCGGAGCAGGTCAGATCAGTTGAGTGACCAACTCTCCTCCTATCTTCTAAGTTTGTTTCTTTCACCAATATACTGCCTCCATAAGGACAGGAGCACGTTAAAAAGAAGAACAACATGGGCAACATAGTGTCTCTACCGGAGTCACGGCAGAGACACTATGGGCGGCACGGTGGCACAGTGGTTAGCACTGCTGCCTCACAGCGCCAGAGACCCGGGTTCAATTCCCGACTCAGGGGACTGACTGTGTGGAGTTTGCAAATTCTTCCCGTGTTTGCGTGGATTTCCTCCGGGTGCTCCCGTTTCCTCCCACAATCCAAAAAATGCGCGGGTCAGGTGAATTGGCCATGCTAAATTGCCCGTAGTGTTAGGTTAAACGGGCAAATGTAGGGGTATGGGTGGGTTGCGCTTCGGCGGGTCGGTGTGGACTTGTTGGGCCGAAGGGCCTGTTTACACGCTGTAAGTAATCTAATCTAGTCACAATGAGGAA
>NW_025120128.1:0-1046 GCF_004010195.1 Chiloscyllium plagiosum
GGGGCAGGGCTGGCAGCTCATTGTTTCAAGGTATAGATGCTACAGGAAGCATCGAAGGGTGGGCAAGAGAGGATGTGTGGTGGAGGGTTTTGATTGCATGAATCATCACAGCAGTACTTAGAGAGGATATTCCTGTGGGATCGCCCAGTGAAGCTACGTTAGTGGAATTAAGAAATAAGAATGGGTCATCACTTTGATACGATCGGACTGCTGACCCCGAATAATCTGTGGCAGACTGAGGAACAAATATGTCGGGACATCTTAAATATCAACCATAATAATAAGGCTGTTATGGTAGGGTTTTTGAACTTTCCAAACCTAGACTGGGACTGCCAGTGTTCAGCTTTTGCAAGGGAGGAATTTGGTAATTGTGTTCCAGAAAACTCCCAATCAATATGTAAATGGCCTGAAAAGTGAAAGGGGCAAAACCTGACCTCCACTTGGGACTCAAGGTAGGGAAAGGGACTGAGATGTTAGTGGGAAAGCGTTTTGCCAAAGTGACCACAGTTCTAGTAGTTTGAAAATAGCTTTGGAAAAGGACTAGTCTGGTCCACAAGTGCAAGTTATAAAATGGAGCCTGACCAATCTTGATCGTATTAGCCAGGAACTTTCAAAATGTGATTGGGGAAGGGAATTATTTACAGGGAAAGGGAAGTTTGGCAAGTGAGAATATTTTAAAAGTGAGATAAACTGATCGACCAGCCCCCAACATGTTCCTGTTTGTGTGCAGGTCAATGCTGACAGCATTTGGAATCACTGGCTGTCTATTGAGGGTTTGGTCAAGGAAAAGGGGGCACATGTCAGGTCGACCCAGCTGGATCAAGGGAATCCAGGGATATACAGGGGCTGTAGGAATAAACTTTGAGTAGAAAACAGGAATGGAGAAAGGCTAAATGAAATAGCCTCAGCAGAGAAGGAAAGGGGAATCCAAAAGTGATTGTATCAGTATATTTAGAGTGCATCAGTAACTCAGGACAAATAGTGTCCATTAAAGATCAATGGGGCCATTGATATGTGGAACTGCAGGATATTTGCTAAGATCCTAA
>NW_025120129.1:0-1046 GCF_004010195.1 Chiloscyllium plagiosum
CCAGCTGATTGACTGCTTTCAGTTTCAGTGCAATATAAAGTGCTGCCTTCCTGAGCAAGAACGGTTCCCAACATCCTGTGAATCATGGAATGAAAAAAATGGAGTGCACCAGCGCTTTCCTGATGAAGGGCTTATGCCTGAAACATCAACTCTCCTGCTCCTCGGATGCTGTCTGACCTGCTGTGCTTTTGCAGGACCACACGTTTTGACTCTGATCTCTATCAACTGCAGTACTCACTTTCTCCATTACTGAGGACTGTCCACTCTGCACATTAGTGGGGATTTAACCATCACAATCTAATTGTAGGTGGGAGTTGACTGCTCACTTTTGGAATGTTGCACTTTATGAATACATTTTTTTTCAAAAAATAAATTATATTTCAACAAATACTCATTTCGCCCCAAGGTTCCCATTTTGGTTCATGGTTTGGGCAGCCTAATAAACCACAGTGAATTACTGAAGAACTACAAGGCACAGACTATTCCAGGTGTTATTTTCCAGTTTACGTTAACGCTGGGAATATTATCAGACAGACTCATGTGATAAAGGAATGAGTTGACACGTGGAGGTGTGATATTTTTGCCATTACAGAGACGCGTTTGAGGAAGGTCAGGGCGAACAATTCAATATTCTGTTGTACTGGAACTATAGACAGGGCAGGAGAGGGTGTTAAAGAGAAGGTGGTATTGCATTATTAATTAAGGAGTCAGTTAATGCAGTAATGAGGGACGATATCTTGGAAGTGACTCCAAATGAGGCTTTGTGGATCGAGTATAGAATCCAAACAATGACAGATAGACTGCTGGCGATCTTATTTTGAGGCCCCAGAAAGATGAAAATACAGGCGCAGATATATAACCAATTCACTGAGCGGTCTTGGAAAGCAAGGCCAGATACGTTACAGGATAGGAAAGCAAGGCTGGATTTGTTGCAGAGACAGGAATGCAAGGCCAGCGATGATGCAGAGAGAGGAAAGCAAGGCTCTAGATGTCACAGAAATAGGAAAGCAAGGCCGAAGATGTTACAGAGAGAGGAAAGCAAGGTT
>NW_025120130.1:0-1046 GCF_004010195.1 Chiloscyllium plagiosum
ACGTGGGCATTTGATACTTCTGGGAGAGGTCTAAATCTTACTTTATGAAGATAGACACAAAGTAACTGTGTAATCTCCTGATATTTCTCACGTTTTCTACAATAAATTATCCTGACTGCACATTCACTGTTCCGCATTTGAACTTGTTTTCATTTTATTTTCAATATCAATAACAACTGTTTGGCAGGCTTTATGATTCTTGCTAGTTTGCATTCTGTTCACTTTTTGATTTTTTGCATCATGTAATTGGTGCTCCTTTTATGAATGATACATTTTTATGAATCCATGGCTTTCATTGTATTTTTTTGTTTAATCTGAGCCATTTCTGTTGGTCTAATATAATCGTTAACTTTCATTAGTCATCGTTGGGCTATCGTTCATTTTTACTGTTTGCACTTTGGAGCAACACGTATATTATTCACCTGAAAATGTTTTCACAAATAAAAAAACATTGTCTGTGCTAAATTAAATCATTTCCATTCACTTTTGCAATTCGAAGAAGCCAACTTGCCCTCACACGTTCAGGGCCTGCATGAGCGCTGTAACCATTATTTCAAGAAAAGAACAAAAACTGTTTTGTAGTCAGACATCGCTAAAAATATCAATGCATCTTTATCACTACAACCAAAACACCCATTACGCCAGTGTTTTCAATTTGCTGTTCTGATAACGACTGCAATTCCATAACAGCCTGATGTACAGCTAGAACAAATAACAAAGAACAAAGAAAGTTTACAGCGCAGGAACAGGCCCTTCGGCCCTCCAAGTCTGAGCTGATCCAAATGTACTGTCTAAATCTGTCGGTCAATCCGTAAGCATCTGTATCTCTCTGCGCCCCACCTACTCAAGCATCTGTCCAGACGCATCTTAAATGAATCTACCGTGCCTGCCTAAAACACCTCTGCTGGCAATGCGCTCCAAACTCTGTGTGAAGTACTTACAATGTGTATCCCGCTTAAACTTTCCACGTCTCACTTTGAAAGCATGACCAATCGTTATTGAATCCTTCACCTTGGGAAAATGCTTGTCTCCATCCACCCTGTCTA
>NW_025120131.1:0-1046 GCF_004010195.1 Chiloscyllium plagiosum
TTGCGGGGACACCTGCCCTTGTGTGTGCTGCTACCGATCTATAATCAATTATGCGAACATACTAAGAATCTGTTTCTGCTGTTCTTAAGTAAAACTCTCCTTTGTCTGGAAAAAAGGTGTAGTCTGTAGCTATGTTATTAAGATATCAGCATTCCGCTCATTATACATAGTTATGGAAGTATTTTTTTTACTTTTTCAGATAGTTTAAGTTTCAAATATAACATTTACTCATAATACTTAACTGTGATGGTTATGGTAGACGATATAGCACTCAGTTTGATTTTTATTGGTGTATTTATGCAACGCAATGTCTGACATAAACAGGTTGACCTGATAATTTAAATGACGTTTTGATTAGTTACTTGTTTCGTTTACTTTCAAATTTATTGTATATATATTGATTTTTCAGTTTTGATTTTGTCCTTTTTTATTCTAATGGGACCATCGAGTTTCCTGCACAACAAGCTTAGAAACTGTTTATGGACGGGTGTGCCAGACTTGGGTGCAATACAGGAAATACAAGAGGAAACCTCTGCGGAGCGGCACAAACTATGGACTCAAATGTGGTGCACCCTTGATCCTAAAGCCAAGCTGTGTGTTACCCCTCTGGAACTCGTTTGGTTTCCTTCTTTGTTCCCACCTGTCTTAATTGAATATGTGCATTCGTGTACACACGTCGACAAGGAGGTAATGCCTATATTTTACTTACACCTAGAGGCACCCTTATTTCCAGAATGCAACTGAGAAACGATCTAAATAATGCATAATTTGTAAAAAGACGAGTACTGCAAAAGGGATGCTCTGCACTTCTGAAAACAGTCTTTGCCTGGTGGACCTTTACTTGTCTACAACTTGATTTTATAGATTCATTAAGAATAATTTGATAAAACATTGCTAGTAATAGTAGATATATTTAACATATGGATCGAAGCAATCGCAACGACTAATAATTCTGCTAAATCAGTAGTGAAAAGTGGGAAAGTATTTGCGTAATGTACTCTTCAAAGTTTACCTTTGTAGGTACAGCGAGCCTATCGTTTCAGGGA
>NW_025120132.1:0-1046 GCF_004010195.1 Chiloscyllium plagiosum
AGATTCCCCAAACTCTCACCACACCAACCAGATTCCCTAACCAGATTCTTACCGTAGCCACTAGATCCAAACTCTTGTGTGCCCACCAGATATCCCCCCACCCCCCACCAACTCCCACCAGATCCCCAAATATGGTTTCCCAATTGTTTCAACGGGCAAAGTCAGCTGACTTGAGGGGGTTCATGGTTGAATAGCCACTCTGTACCAATGTGAGTAATCTCAGCCAGCGTGGCACTGCCATGGGCCCCAGTATCACCAGGTGAGGGTGAGGGTCAGTGACATTGCCTCCTGTCAGCCAGCCACCTCAGTGTGGAAGCAGCTCTCTGTGCTTTTGGGGAGGTCACTGGGTCAGGCCAGACTGGGTTCACCGCATCCCCCCATCCC
This sequence comes from Chiloscyllium plagiosum, assembly GCF_004010195.1. NCBI lineage: Eukaryota > Metazoa > Chordata > Chondrichthyes > Orectolobiformes > Hemiscylliidae > Chiloscyllium > Chiloscyllium plagiosum. Next base: position 385 of record NW_025120132.1, read on the forward strand.
TGTTGATACCGCTGTTAGAAGGGGCTGGGGGAAGGATGGGGGAGAGAACAGAATCACTTTCAGTTTCTAAAGGAAGTGGGTGGGAAAGAAAGAAAATACTAAGGCCGCACAAAGAAAAGACAGAGAAACTTGGCCAGGGGCTCAAAGTGAGCTGTCAAGCGGAAATCTCACCTTTGCTAACCGTGTGTCCAACCAGGCAGCCTTCCCAGGCAGCTCCCACTCCCTCCTGTTGCTTTGCGTCTGACTAACCCAATGGGACTTTCCAGGACCCTCCTGCAGAAGTCTGAATGCTGACTTACCTGTCCGGCTGTGCACACACTCACTGGCAACAGCTGTAAGGAAACACAGAGAGCAGGAAGTTCAAGCCTTTTCTGCTGAATTCACCCCCTGTCTCTTTCACACCGTTTGGTGTGGACCAGGGAGGAACCTCCCACAGAGAGTGGGGAGTTTGGGCCAGTTCCAGGGCCAGTTGTGTCCCGGGGCTGGGGTCCCTGTGCCAGCAGCGGGGGAGCTGCTGCTGCTGCTGTCCAGCCGGGAGCTGTGCGCGGAGCCATTGCCTGTGTGAGCGAGAGCACGTACAGCGTCTCCAGCCCTGGGTCAGCGCTAGACAAACAGCAGCAGCATTCACTCTCACACTCACTCACTCTCACACAGACACACTC
>NW_025120133.1:0-1046 GCF_004010195.1 Chiloscyllium plagiosum
GCCTCATTTAGTGTGCTATGGATAGTTAAACCTCCTAGGCCTCAGGTCTGAAGATGGTTGTTGTGGTGGTGGTCCATGGCTAAAGTTGATAAGGTGACTGCTTGGGGCATTTTTAACTCACACAAGATCGCTGAAAATGTTTGACAGTTATGTACAGCAAATGTTCACGGCTAGACTTGTAGTCTCCATATAGATATACTGGATAAGAAGTTAATCAGGTTTCTATAAACAGGCAATTGTAAACAGAAAAGCATTTTAATAAGGGGTGATTTTGTAAGGCCTAGTTTGGCCAAAGTCCCAAGTTCGTTATTTCGGAAAAGGTTGAAGGAAAAGTCTGATCCCTACGGTATTCGAAACTGTTTAGGTAATTGTAGACTCACAGAGTCATAGATGTACAGCATGGAAAAACAGACCCTCTGGTCCAACCTATCCATGCCGACCAGATATCCTAACCCCAATCTCGTCCCACCTGCCAGTACCCGGCCCATATCCCTCCAAACCCTTCCTATTCATATACCCATCCAGAGGCCTTTTAAATGTTGCAATTGTACCAGCCTCCACCACTTCCTCTGGCAGCTCATTCCATACAAACACCACCCTCTGTGTGAAAAAGTTGCCCCTTACATCTCTTTTAAATCTTTCCCCTCTCACCCTAAATCTATGCCCCTCTAGTTCTGGACTCTCCATCCCAGGGAAAAGACCTTGTCAATTCACCCTATCCATGCCTCTCATGATGTTATAAACCTCCATAAGGTCACCCCTCAGCCTCTGACTCTCCAGGGAAAACAGCTCCAGCCTATTCAGCCTCAAAACCTCCAACCCCGGCAACATCCTTGTAAATCCTTTCTGAACCCTTTCAAGTTTCACAGCATTCTTTCTATTGGAAGGAGACCAGAATTGCACACAATATTCCAAAAGTGGTCTGACCAATGTCCTGTACAGCTGCAACATGACCTCCCAACTCCTATACTCAATGTACTGACCAGTAAAAGAAAGCATACCAAATACCTTCTTCACTATCCTACGTACCTGCGACTCTACTTTCA
>NW_025120134.1:0-1046 GCF_004010195.1 Chiloscyllium plagiosum
TCTTCCCTATTGTGGTAAACATCGGTCGCTTTTAATCCCCAGTATTGCTCTATGCCATTCTAAGTGAGTAAGGAAAATGTCTAAGGGAAAATGACCACGAGGATCACAACCAGCAGGGCACTGCAGCAATGGATACGCCCGCTGCTGTGACGTCGGCCTCCCCGAGCACCCCAGGGATCTTATTTGTGAAGCAGATCCTGGTCTTGGAGTGCAGGAGCCTGCGAGAGAAGATTGATCCAACAATGGAGGAGACCTGAACCATGCTGGAACTGATCTCAGCCATGCTGCAGAAGCATGACCAGGAGATCCAGCGTCTTGGGCCACACGTCGTGGAGGTGAAAGAGGGAATCGTGGCTTTGGAAACCATGGCAGAATCCTCAGTGGGTCAGGTCAAAGCTCTGGAATGTTAGGTAGAGCAGGTCGAGGACCTCGAAAATCGGAGCCGTCAGAAGAACATCAGCTTGGTCGGGCTGCCGGAACGGGAACAAGAAAGCCAGCTCGTCAGTTTCTTGGAACAATGGCTCACACAATTTTTGAAGCACCACGTCAGGGCAAACAGGGTGCGGGTCGAGCGGGCCCACTGGGTCGCAGTGTGCAGGCCTGGATTGGACCAGCGCCTCGCCTGGTCCTAGTGCAACCCCAGCACGATAGAGAAAAACAGGTGCTGGATGTTTATCGAGCTCTGCGGAAGGATCCATAGGTTCTGATCTACAAAGGATCACGAATTATCTTTTTTCCAAGACCTTTCTACGGCTGTGATTCGAAAGAGGCAAGCCTTTGGTAAGGCAAAAAGGGAGACTGAGGGACATGAATATTCTGTACTTGGTAAGATATCCAGCAATATTACGTTCAGTCATAGCGGGTCTGTGTTTAATTTTACCTCACTAGAAAACGCAAAGGACTTTCTGTCCATATTAAAATAGACTGTCTGGTTCAAATAATATGGACAATTGTGTTCCCTATGTTTTCTCTGGGGTTTGCCTGGGTAACCTCGTTTTGGGTTTTTTTTTAGCATGTGGAAGTCTCATTTTTCCGTTTACTCTCTC
>NW_025120135.1:0-1046 GCF_004010195.1 Chiloscyllium plagiosum
CACAAGCAAATCTCCCTGGCAGTATATCAGTCCCCAGTATATGCGATCCTTTCCTCTTGCACAGGTCACTTCTACCCCAGAAGAGATCCCACTGATCCAAAAATGTGAATCTCTGCACTAGCTCCTCGGTCACGCATTCAACCACTCTATCCTCCTATGCCTAGTCTCACCAGGACGGGGCACCCAGTGTAATCCAGAGGTTACTACCATTAAGGTATTGTTTTTGAACCTCCTTCCTAATTTCCTATGTTCCTTCAGTCCAACCTCATCCCTTCCTCTACCTATGTTGTTGGCACCAATATGCACCTCCATTTATTCATTCTTCCCTTTAAGAATTTGTCGTAATCACTCCAAGACATCCTTGAACCTGGCATCAGGGAGGCAACACACCATCCTGATGTCAGGCTCGCAACCACAGAAATTCCCATCTGTGCCCCTGATTAGACAGTCACCTATCACATTTCACATTTCACTGCTTGAACCCTGACATATCCCTCTTAATAGCAGAGTTAGTCATGATGCAAAAGATCTGCTGTTGGAGATGAAAGAACCAACAGTATTCAAAATTGTAAAGTTCTGGATGTAGGTTTGCTCGCTGAGCTGGAAGGTTCATTTCCAGACGTTTCATCACCCGACTAGGTAACATCTTCAGTGGGCCTCCAGGCGAAGCACTGTTGATAATTCCTGCTTTCTATTAATAAGTTTGGGTCTCTTTGGGTCAGAGATGTCATTTCCTGTGGTGACACATTTCCTGTGGTGATGTCATTTCCTGTTCATTTTCATAGTGGGTAGATGGGGGTCTAACTCGATGTGTTTGTTGATAGAGTTCCAGTTAGAATGCCATGCTTCCAGGAATTCTCGCGCGTGTGTCTATTTTGCTTGTCCTAGAATAGATGTGTTGTCCCAGTCAAAGTGGTGTCCTTCCTCATCTGTATGTAAGGATACTAGTGAGAAAGGGTCATGTTGTTTTGTGGCTAGTTGATGTTCATGTATCCTGTTGGCTAGTTTTCTGTCTGTTTGTCCAATGTAGTATTTGTTACAGTTCT
>NW_025120136.1:0-1046 GCF_004010195.1 Chiloscyllium plagiosum
TTATATCCGAAAATAACAAACTACAATCAAGTTGAAATGTAGTCAATTTACAATATTAAAAACCAATGAAACGATCCAATGCTTTGGGATATAAGACTGGTTAAAATTGAACAGTTGAGGGGATAACTGTCAAGTTACCAGCATGGACAGCCTGCCCGAAAAACACCTCTTTTCAAGGTATATATATCTATCAATGAGCTGTGAAACAGAAGTCCCTGAGAAGACGAGCATTGACAGAGGAAGATACAAAGGGAACATTCGAGAACTGCCTGGTTTTGAAATTTGATTTTTTTGGGAAATCTTGCTCGGGGGTTTTATCAGATAAGTATTGTAGAAGGGAAAGTAAAAGATACCCTGAACGAAGTAGTTATAAGTAGTTGTTATTTAATTAGTCTCTGTCATACTTTAAGAAATAAAGTTGTTCATTTTTACTTTAAATAGTTCTTGGCCTCTCGAATTTTGACAGATTACTGCACGGGATAAACCTTTTCTGTGTTGCCTGTATAAATTAAGCCTGGGTGGCGTGGGGTGTGTATTCTGTCTGTGTCGTTACATATGGCACAGTAGACGATGCATAAACACCAGAAGGAATATGGACTGTCTCTCTGCAGTTGGGAAACCTCCAACGCACACAGATCCCATCTCTCCCGCAGATCCAGTTTCCAAAACTAAAAACGTGAAAGTTACCAACATTATTCGAACCATGCAGTCATTGACTTTTAGGCTTCAGTTTTACATTCATATCCAAGGAAGACAGTGGAAATTACTGTAATTAATTTCCTGATGGCAATAAATACACTTTCCATCGCTCCTCAAATGCTGACAGTAGAAGATTCCTTTTCCTCTCTATGTTGTTTATAGTAAGTATGACTGCGACTGTGAACTGTCAATCGTTCCTTTCAGTGCTCTGAGGCAACATCTGTGACGTATTTAATCGCAGATCAAAGGAGGAAAGACTCCAACTTTATTTGGGCCTCCTGCCAGATTAACATCTCCAACAATCGAGTGACAGGTCTCTCTAACTCTTTCAGCATTCTTTGTGAACC